>NC_090249.1:63035968-63078468 GCF_037325665.1 Littorina saxatilis | reverse complement strand
ATATCTATTCTAGTGTGCGATCTCGATAAGAAATGATAAAAGTTAGGAATGAAAAACACGAGTTGCCCTCTATAATCGTATCGGTAAAGGATAAGTAGGGATTGTGTCCTATCTGCAATGAAATGGTAAATATCAGTCTATTATAGTGTGCGATCCCGATAAGAAATGATAAATACATGTTATACGTGTAGGGCCCCATGATTAAAATAAAAGCTGTGCTTGACGACTAAGGTCAAATCTGTCGTTATCTGAGCCAAGTCGACTCCGCGAAGTCTATTTCACGAAGCTCGCAGCACGAAGCTTTGGCACTTCGAAACAAAAACACAAAAATTGTAGGAAAATGGAACGTTTATTATTGACAAAACAACACGTTACATTTACTAGTACGTCGGCCCAATTGTCTTTTAAGTAATTTTGGCACTATAAGGTTTCGGTAAAAACACTTCCTGAAGTCGACATCCGGCTAAGTTAAGGACTGCCTTGAGAAATGACAGACGATGACAGTTAAGGACTGCCTTGAGAAATGACAGACGATGACAGTTAAGGACTGCCTTGAGAAATGACAGACGATGACAGTTAAGGACTGCCTTGAGAAATGACAGACGATGACAGAGCTGTACAGTCAGGTTCTGCACGTGCTACGAAGCCCGGAAAGTAATCAGCCACCGCGATGAGGGTCGTTAAATCATATTCAGGATTTGAAGCGTCCGTGTCTCATCAGTCTCTGGACTTGTGTCTTTGGGGATGTATGGTCGGCTGTCGTGTCCCTGAGAAACTGAGCGCTCGCTACCAATGTCTCATTAATTCAACATGGTCCGAGAAAAGATAAGGGTCAGTCATTACGCCGATCTATTTTCTTCATCCGCAACATAAACGTAAGCACGAAATTGGGAGAGAGAGGGGGGGGGAGAGAGGGGGAGAATACGGAATACGGAAAGTTGATTGGAATTAGCATGAGGGCCCTTTCCACGAGCAAACACAACTTACACATTACTTGTTAAAACAGACACATTGGGAAATATAATAATAAAAATAATAAAACAAAAACATATGTTCAAGCATTAAAAGAGAGAGATAGGGAGAGAGAGAGATAGGGAGGAATAGGGAGAGAGAGAGAGGGAGAGAGAGAGAGAGAGAGAGAGAGAGAGAGAGAGAGAGAGAGAGAGAGAGAGAGAGAGGCTCATGGATCGATCTTTAATAACCAATGATGAAATATTTCAGGCGTGAGCTTAGTCTTACAATGTAACCTTGTCAACAACAAAACAAACACCAACAGGTTAAACATCGTAATATGATTAAATGAACAATGCATTTGCGTGGAAAGGGCGGCCGTTGGACTGGAATATTTAGAAGAAAAGAATGGAACAAAACGATAGAAAAAACAATGAATTTGCGCGAATAGGGTTCGATACTTAGAAAAAAACAATGGAACAAAACTATTAATATAAAAAATATATACATAAACAATTGCGTGGATAGGGTTCGATCGGGATACTGGACAGACGACAAGGCCACAAAACGATTAGAGATATTGTACCCTGCATCCTAACAGCCTCAAATTGCATCACCCCTCCCCACAACCCGCTAAACCGCCAAGTGCCCGCAGCGCTACACGCCGGGCCAATGTTTCCCGTGCACAATGACTCGCTACTTGGTGCTCAGGGGACCGTGTCGATGGCTCGCCAATATTTGTCGCGTCCCTCGCAGTGTGCATACGCTCCGTTGCTCGTTTGTGCGACCACCGGGAAACGACCGCTGTAACGAGCTCATTTTTCGCCTCGGCCCTGCTTTCGCATTCGGTATATACTCCGGACTGAAAAATTGCTTCCTGGTCAAATTAAAGAGGTACATTTATTTTAGGGAGAAAAGTAGTTTCAGTTTCTTGGAAGTGAAGGAAATTCTTGGAGAAATTCGATAGATTTTACCCCAAAATTCGATTCCTTTGAAAACGTGCAACGAATGGTTGCGTCCCTTGAAGGGAACGATTTTGCGATGAAGCAAATTCCTAAGTTAATTTTTTACTTTTTTTTAAGGGTAAAGTACCAAAGATCGATCATCAGTAGTTTGGAAAGGAGGGGGACTATTCAGTGTGGAGCTTATAGATACAAGATCAACACGGCCAATTGCGAAACGTGGGCCCAGGGGAAAACTGAGATCGTTACACGGGTTTGATTGACAGCGCCAAGTAACGATCAGCCCCCCCCCCCCCCACCACCACCACCAACACCACCACCACCCACCATCCCCCGGTCCCCCAATGTGGACACAGAAAATGGGACACTCGTTTTAACCATCAAAATGCAAACCTTGGTGGGATCTGGCTCCAGTGTGTGTTCCAATAAAAGCTGAGAGGAGAAAAAACACCACTTGAGACTGAAGTAGAATTTGATTGATTCGGTGCTGCTGAAATGCCGGTGGGTTTTGTTGTATGGACAAATTACAAAGGCAAAGAAAACGTGTTTGCGTTAGTCGGGCAATCAAAATTCAATCACTGAAAACGGGTCCCACTTTATTGCAACTGATGACATGGATCTGCACGACGAGAGTTGTTTTGGGGAGGGGCTTAGCGTCCTCACAGGGAATGTCCTAGTGGGGACATGTATGTGGTGATATGCTAACTTACACCTGCAATCTCTTTATTACCTCGCTGTTTCAATCAAATTCGTATGGTTACAGGTCTTCCCGCTTTTAAAAAGTAATCATTGGGACACTACTAAAGTCTCTCTTTATCGACATCCGCTACATGATAGATTGCACATTTAAATACTCAGTATACGTACATTACACCAAGACATTTCGTCTTTGCACAAACCGTTTTTTTACAGTTGACATTTCGCGGGCAAGGTATCAAGTAGCAGTGATATACTTTATGAGAGCTCCATGCAGTGTTTATTAGGTGTTAATCACCGAAGAAACTCCAGCATGGCTTTGCACTTCGACTTCGTGCACGCATAAACTGTCAGGATCACGTTTCTTCCTCACAGCGTATCGTCACCGCACAACCTGCAATCCTTTTGGACACGAGCACCGTGATCCTGGTGATGGTCGACGTGGCGTTTGACCTTTACCAGTGTCAATCCAGTTGTCAGCATGGCGTTAGACCTTTAACAGTGTCAATCCAGTTGTCAGCATGGCGTTTGACCTTTACCAGTGTCAATCCAGTTGTCAGCATGGCGTTTGACCTTTACCAGTGTCAATCCAGTTGTCACTATGACGTTTGACCTTTACCAGTGTCAATCCAGTTGTCACTATGACGTTTGACCTTTACCAGTGTCAATCCAGTTGTCAGCATGGCGTTTGACCTTTACCAGTGTCAATCCAGTTGTCACTATGACGTTTGACCGTTACCAGTGTCAATCCAGTTGTCAGCATGACGTTTGACCTTTAATTACCAGTGTCAATACAGTTGTCAGCCTGACGTTTGACCTTTACCAGTGTCAATCCAGTTGTCAGCATGACGTTTGACCTTTACCAGTGTCAATCCAGTTGTCAGCATGACGTTTGACCGTTACCAGTGTCAATCCAGTTGTCAGCATGACGTTTGACCGCTACCCTTGTAAACCCAGTTGTCAGTTGATTTTAACGAGTCCGACCCCGCAATAGGTTCCCACCCACTTGGTCACTTTATCATTCACATCAGCCCTGGACACCATCTCTCTCTTTCTCTCTCTTTCTCTCTCTCTCTCTCTCTCTCTCTCTCTCTCTTTCTCGGTCTCTCTGTCAGTCTCTCTCTCTCTGTGTGTCTCTCTCTCTCTCTCTCTCTCTCTCTCGGGGGGTCAAGGTCGACCACGAATGGCGCAGGAGGGAAAAATTTTCACAGTGCAGACAAGATGGATATTTTTCAAGTTCAAAGTGGCTATATCAAAGTTTGAGTCTCCAGAACTATACAAGTGAAAGTCTAAAGTGATTGTGTGCAGAAATCTACTGAAAATGATCGAGGTAGGACTTTGGAGGGCCAGTATTGGTCGTTTTCATTTGGCTTGTGTGGCAAAACTTTTTTTGAACCGGCTTCGTGCTCAGCCCGTGTATGGTGACAGTTCTGAAATCAGTGTCAGCGACGTGTGCATTACTTGGGGATGCCTTGTTTTTCTTGCGAACATCGTGTGCTGCTTCAAAGATGTTGCGGAAAGTGCTTTTAGTACGCCATTCCCACCCCTGGGAACTGTGACTTATAATTCGTCAACAGTGACTGGCCATTTGTCAGTGCCAAGTGATGACCTTGTACACCTGTCACCGATGGCGGCGACCTTTCTGCACGCGCAGCACGCGCCATCTTTGTGCCTGGCAGTGATTGCCTTCGCGATACGACGCTTGAGATTGAGCAATGACGTAGAGGAAAACCCTGGGCCTGCTGTCAGTGGCAGTTGCGAAAGTAGTGGTGGTGGTGCGGAGTCAACTGCAGTGGCAGATAGCATCAAACACTTAGAGCAGTCGTTGCAGCAGAAGCTGGATGTCGTTCTGGCAACCATGCAAACACAGGCGGACTTTCTCAAACGACAAGAAGACATGCTTAGAAAACAAGAGACATTGATGAAGAAATTTGGGGATGAGCAAGAGACAATGAAAAAGTCCCTCAAGAAGAACGAACAGTCGATCTCCAACCTCTCCTCACAACAAGACGATCTGTATCGTGTGGTGACTAGCCTCGAGGCAGAGGTTGACAGGCTGGAGGGGTTTTCCCGTCGCAACAACGTCAAGTTTTTCGGAATACCAGAAGAAGTTGGCGACACCGATGCTGACTGTGTTGTTGCAGTGAAAAACGTTCTTGACACCTACATTCCTCAGAAGCAGTGGGAGCCTGACGTCATCGAGCGAGCGCATCGCCTCGGCAAACCCAACCCCAAGAATCCCAACCCCCGCCCTATCATTGCCAAGTTCCAACGTTGGGGCGATGCGATGCGTCTCATGAAAGACCGTGAGGCACGAAGCGACATGGAGCACGACAACCTGAGAGCGGCCCAAGATCTCACCAGACGGCAGACCCAGAAGCTGAAACAGCTGAGGGAGGAGGGGAAGACGGCCTACTACACAAACGGCAAGCTACGCTTCCATGACAACCCCAGAAACAACGATGATCGCCGTGCTGACAACCGCCGGCCGGGTGGCCCCGGTTTGTTGACAAACACCGACTCGGAGACGCCCCCTGATCACGAGCAACGTCAATCAATCAGCGAAGTAGAAATAGAGCGTGACGTCAGTGACACTCAGGGTCACAGCCGTGACACTGAAGAAAATTCCGGTCGGAATTCCGGGCAGAGTGACGCCAGAGATAAGCGTGTGACCCGCTCAGCCAATCGGCAGGGCCACAAAGACATGACATTGGGTGGCGATAGTGGAGGTGGTGGGTACTCGGCCTACATTCGCAACGTGCGTGGAACTCCCACCCGTGCAGGAAACAGCGAATAGGGGCGTGGCCAAGGCTATGACAATGCAAACAAACAAGACACACAAGCACATGACAAAAACACACCTGATGTAAGTAATGTTGCAACAGCAAATAAGGACAAATTGAATACTTCTTTTTCATTTCTCTGTTGGAATATAAATGGGTTGATTGCCAAGCTAACTGACCCTGATTTTGTTGATTACATAACTTCTTTTGATGTTTGCTTTTTGTCTGAAACCTTTACTTTGCCAAGCTTTGACTTCAGTACCTATTTTAGTGATTTCATTGTTCTTCATTCACCAGGTGTGAAACTGACCAAGATGGGCCATGTTTCTGGTGGAACTGTTATGTTGATTCGTAAATGTCTGTCGGATTTTGTTGAGACTATTGATACCAAGAGTGAAAATGTTTTGTGCGTAAAACTTTCAAAAGAATTGTTTGGTTGTGAGAAAGACATGATGTTTATTGGTCTGTATAATCATCCAGTGGGCAGTGTGTACTATGATAAAAAAGATTATGATTGTACTCTAGAAATGCTAGAACAGTTTATTTTGTCTTTAATGGAAGCTGGCAGGGATGTGTACTATTTACTTGGAGGTGATTTGAACGCCCGAATAGGGGATTGGTGTCTTGAATGTGTTGATGAAGAAGATGATGATGAGGATGGTAATGTTTTTGAAAGAAAATCACAAGATGTTTTGACAAATAACTTTGGTAAAATACTGATTCAGTTTTGCTGCATGTTTCACCTTGTACCTCTGCATGGATTAGTACAACCAGGTTTCGATGATAAATTCACTTTTGTGTCTGAAAGAGGAAATAGTACTATTGATCACTTTTTGTCTTCAGTTGATTTTGTTGAATATGTAAATATGTTTTCTGTTGTCAACCGCATTGAGTCTCATCATATGCCTGTTCGGCTAGATGTGTGTGCTGCCCTAAAAATTGACGCTGATGTAGACAGTGAGAATAAGACTAGTTCAGAGAAACTGACTTGGGATTCCTCCAAAGCTAGTGTATTTTTAGATTTTCTTTCTTCACGTGAAGGTCAAACTGCCATCGATGACGCTGCTGCATGTATTGATGATAACTCTGACGCTGCCTTGACAATGTTTGTAAACACGCTTTTAGAAGCGGGTCGGTGCATGCGATGCACGGTGTTTTTTGGAGGCCGTCAGCGTCGTACGAGCCGATGGTTTGACACAGAGTGTAGGGAGGGAAAACGTGAAGTTAATAGATTACTTAGTCGGTACTCTCGCACTAGAAAGGTTGAGGATAAACTACAGTATTTGCAAAAAAGATCTGAATATCAAAATATGATAAAAGAGAAAAAGAAAGCACATAGAAAATCAGTACAAGATTCTTTACTAGAAAACAGAAAAAATCCTTCCATGTTCTGGTCAACGGTAAAGCGGTCTCGCCCAAGGGAGAGAAACCGTGCTACTATAAATATCGATGTCTGGAAAGATCACTTTGAAAACATTTTGGGACAGCACACAGCTTCAACGCCTGAACAAAACGAAAATGTAATAAATGAAGAAAGTGAGGAAGATGTACATATTTATGAATTGGATGAACAAATTTCGTTAGCTGAGGTAAAACAAGCCATTCGAAAATTAAAAGCAGGGAAAGCTTCTGGTATTGATGAAATACCAGCAGAATTTCTAAAAGCAGCTGAGGATATTGTTGCCCCTTTTCTCACTAAGTTCTTTAACCGTGTTTATGACACTGGTGTGTTTCCTAAACAATGGAGTCAGTCCGTGATAGTTCCTTTACTGAAAAAGGGTGATGTAAATAATCCTGGAAATTATAGGGGCATTTCCCTCCTGAGTACTATTAGTAAAGTTTTTACTTCCATCCTAAATAGGCGTCTGTATAAATGGGCAGAGAGTGAACACAAGATATGTGAAGAACAAGCTGGTTTTCGAAAAAACTATTCAACTATTGATCATCTTTTTACACTTGTGACTATGATTAAGAAATGTCTGTATGGACAAAGGAGAAGTAAACTGTACGTTGCTTTTATTGATTATTTGAAAGCTTTCGATTCTGTAGACAGGGATAGTTTGTGGGTCGTTCTTCAAAAAATAAAAACTTCGACGAAAATGCTCTGTATGCTACAAGGGATTTATGATTCTGTCCAGTCATGTGTAAGATGGGGCCCTGAAGTGTCTGACTTTTTTGATTGCCCTGCCGGGGTGAAACAAGGCTGCATGTTGTCTCCCCTGATTTTTTCCCTGTTAATTACTGAAGTAGCCGATAAAGTAACCTCAAATGGAAGGCATGGTGTTCAGTTTTTGCCTGGATTACAAGAAATTTTTTTGCTTCTTTTTGCTGACGATATTTGTTTGATTTCTACAACACCTGTTGGACTACAAAACCAATTGAACAATCTTGAACAAGCCTCCTCTGCCCTTGGCCTCAGTGTAAATTTAAAGAAAACAAAAGTAATGGTTTTTCGGAAAGGCGGTCATCTATCTAAGACAGAAAAATGGTTTTATCAAGGTAAACCTATGGATGTTGTAAACAGTTATAAATATTTGGGTGTCACATTGACAACAAAATTATCATTTGACATTGCTTTAGAAGAATTTGCAGGCAGAGCCAAGGGAAAAGTGGTAGAAATCATGAAAACAATGTGGAGCTTAGGTAGCATGGATGTTAGTGTATTTTTTAAATTGTTTGATGCGCTAGTAAAACCTATGCTTTTGTACGCCTCTGAAATATGGGGTATCACACGCTTTCGTTCTGTTGAATCTCCGCATTTGTTTGCTTGTAAAAGATTTTTGAATGTTTTACCAAGAACTCCAAACGCGATGGCATATGGAGAACTCGGTCGTTTCCCTTTATTCATTGACAGTACTGTCAGTGTTATCAGGTACTGGCTAAAGCTGCAGAACATGTTTTTGGTTAGATTACCTAGACAAGCGTACGAGATGGATAAAAAAAGATTTTCAAGGTTACCCGGAAATGAGGTTGATTTGCAAAATTGGGCTTGCTCGGTAAAGCGTTGTTTGGATATGTGTGGGTTTTCCTTTGTATGGCTGAATGGTGGTGTTGTTCATGAAAAAGCTTTTCTGCGTGCGTTTAGACAGCGTTTGATTGACTGCTATAAGCAGGAATGGTTTGGTAAGATAATGGAAAGTGATAGATTTTCAACGTATAGTTTGTTCAAGTCTTTATTGCAGCCGGAAAAATACCTAACAGATATCACACTTACTAAATTTAGAAACATTTTTGTCAAACTACGCCTAGGTATTATTGACCTGAATGGAAACAAACGCTATAGTGCTGTACCAAACACGTGCCCGTTTTGTCCTGCTGTGGAAAACGAAATACATTTTCTGCTACATTGCCCAAAATACCAGGATCTACGTGTAAAATATATTTTGAAATATTTCACTGACAATGTACATGTACCACCCTTGATTTTTCTGCTACAAAATGAGAGTATATACATTAATAGAGCTGTAGCCATGTATTGCTATTATGCCATGAAAACACGTGATGAAGAAATTTCAAACAGGCAATTGTTGCTATGACTGATACTTTGAGACAAAATTTGTAAATTTTCGTGCCACGATATGTATTTTTCTTGTTCCTGTACAACCATGAAATTTTGTTGTGGATTTTTATTCCTATTTTTTCCTGTGTCTTTTGTAAACCCCCATGCGTATATGCCGGTGGCCTCGCATTAAATTTCCTGAGTTCCTGAGTTCCTGAGTTCTCTCTCTTTCTCTCTCTCTCTCTCTCTCTAATTTTTTAACTTTTTAATTTTTAATTTTTCAATTATATAATTGTGTGTCTATGCGTCCCGATGACAGATTGTAAGAAAAGGCGTAGCCTTAAATAGTAATCCCTGTTAAATAAAGTTCCATTCAATTCAATTCTCTCTCTCTCTCTCTCCTTCTCTCCCTCTCTCTCTCTCTCTCTCTCTCTCTCTCTCTTTCTCTCTCTCTCTTTCTCTCTCTCTCTCTCTGTCTCTCTCTGTCTCTCTCTCTCTTCTTCTCTCTCTATCTCTCCTCTCTCTCTCGCTCTCTTTTTCTCTCTCTCTTTCTCTCTCTGTTCCTCTCTCTCTTTCTCTCTCTCTTTCTCTCTCTGTTCCTCTCTCTCTTTCTCTCTCTCTCTCTCTCTCTCTTTCTCTCTCACTCTCTCTTTCTCTCTCTCTCTCTCTCTTTCTCTCTCTCTCACTCTCTCTCTCTCTTTCTCTCTCTCTCCCTTTCTCTCTCTCTTTCACTCTCTCTCTCACTCTCTCTCTCACTCTCTCTCTTTCTCTCTCTCTCTCTCTCTTTTTCTCTCTCACTCTCTCTCTCTCTCTCACTCTCTCTCTCTCTCTCTCACTCACTCTCTCTCTCTCTCTCTCTCTCTCTCTCTCTCTCTCTCTCTCTCTCTCTCTCTCTCTCTCTAAGCATGCCCCACTACGTCACCACAGAGTGAAATATCCATCTCTTCCCCCATGGTTGACGGAACAGATTATAGAAGCGTGATTTTCAGAAAGCAAACAACATGAAGTCTGATTTTAAGAAACAAAGGAATAAAGTGACAGAATTAACACGTCAAGCAAAAGCAAATTATTTTAATACATTAATCGAGGACAAGAAAGATATTGCAACTGTTTGGCGTGCTGTTAATAACATATTAGGTAAATCTAAACAGAACTCAAATCGGTCTGCCACAACCATCTCCCCTGAAGATTTTAATAACCATTTTTTGTCTCTTGCCAATAGGCTAAATGAATCTGCAAAATGCGACAGTCCTGATTCTGACATTGAAGTCTCTTTCTCAAAATTACATGATTTTTGTAATCAGAAATGTAAACCAGACGAATTTTTTTACTATTCCAGCCATGGCAGTGCATGAGGTAGGGAAGGTGCTAGAAGGCCTTGAGAATAAAAAGTCCATGGGTCCTGACAAGATTCCTCCTTACTTGACCAAACTAGCTCTACCATATATTGTGGAGCCACTCACCTATGTGTATAATCTCTGCATAAAGCAAAATATTGTACTTAGTTTGTTAAAAAGAGCAAAAGTAATTCCACTCCATAAAGGTTGAAATTTATCCGACCCAAATAACTTTAGACCCATTTCCTTATTACCCATTTTATCCAAACCATTGGAAAAACATATTCACAAACATTTGCTCGCGTACATAGAAAGCAGAAACCTTTTCCATCAATTTCAGTCTGGTTTTCGAACAAATCACTCTTGTCACAGCGCCCTTACCACGCTATGCGACACCTGATTGTCTGCAACAAACCGATCTGAAATCAGTGGTGCTGTGTTTCTCGACTTTAAAAAAGCGTTTGATCTTGTTGATCATTCAATTCTATTGAAGAAATTACAGTTGAATGTCAAAAACAGTTCAGTGTGTAACTTCTTTGCTTCCTATTTACATGACAGATCACAATATACTGCCCTAAACTGTAAAATATCTACTGAGGAGACTGTGAAATGCGGGGTGCCTCAAGGTTCAGTGCTTGGGTCGATCTTGTTCTGTCTGTATATCAATGATCTGCCACTGCACATTTCTGATAGTAATGTAAGAAGTCATTTTTTTGCTGACGATTCTTCTCTTCATGCAAGTGGAAAGTCGGTTCCAGTAATAGAGTCCTCCCTTCAAACAGCTTTAAACGATGTAAATAACTGGTGTAGTGCTAATGCTATGCTTGTCCATCCAATAAAAACTAAAAGTATGGTAATTGCAACCAGACAAAAACACCAGATTTCTCCACTCAAACTAAATCTTACTATTGGTACGCAATCAATTGAACAAGTTCAACAGCATCGCGTTTTAGGGGTAATTCTTGATTGTGAATTCAAGTGGCAGGCACAATTACAGCATATTTGCAAGAAAGTAGCCAAGAACGTTTTCCTCCTATCCAAGTTAAAGCAATTTACGGACAGAAGGACTCTGGAAATGTTCCACCATGCTCATGTAATGCCTCACATTAATTATGTTTCGACGCTCTGGGATGGCAGCAGTGATGTCCACTTGAAAAAGTTAGACTCTCTCTATCGTCGCTCGGCCAAACTCATCGTAAAGGATAATGCCTCAACAGATATGAAATTAAAAATGCTTAACTTTCTACCACTGGAAAAGCATCTCAAGTTAAACAAAGCCATTTTCATGCATAAATTGTATTACGGTAAAGTGCCGATTTACATTACATCATTATTTAATAAAGCTACCAACAGATATGGGTCGGTCAACTTGATCCCACCGATTCCACGAATTGACCTGTATAAGACCAGTCTTGCTTTTTCGGATACTTCAGTTTGGAATTCGCTTCCATCATCCTTTAAGCACTTAAAGTCATTAAAAAGTTTTAAAAAATGTGTTAAAAACCACTTAATGTCTGAGTAGTTTAACGCCTTTTGATTTACCACACTTAATATTACGTCAACGATATGCTGTGCATTGTATGTTCTGAACATATTTTTGTTGTACTATTGCTACATGTTCGATTGCTACCAGCTTGTATTTATAATTACCTGCATAGTATGCATTTGATTTTATGAATAACCACATAATTAATTATGTATGGTCTTCATGCCTCATCTTCATCATCATCATTATCATCATCATCATCGTCATCATCATCATCATCATCGTCATCTTTATTATCACGTGCTGAAGTTTTCCGACCTCCTTTTGTTGGTTAACTTTTTAACTTTTTAATTTTTAATTTTTTAAATCATTGTTAAATAAAGTTCAATTCAATTCTCTCTCTCTCTCACTCGATCTCTCTCTCACTCGATCTCTCTCTCTCTCTCTCTCTCTCTCTCACTCGATCACTCTCTCTCTCTCACACACACACACACACACACACACTCTCTCTCTATCTCTCTCTCTCTCTCTCTCTCTCTCTCTCTCTCTCTCTCTCTCTCTCTCTCTCTCTCTCTCTCTCTCTCTCTCTCTCTCTCTCTCTCTCTCTCTCTCCTGTGTCTGCAAAGGAAGCCACTTATTTCCTTGAAACTCTCAAAAACTTTCAGTTTATTTACTTTTCATTTCCAGACTGACCCCTCCTCCTCCTCCCCCCCCCCCCCCCCCAATCCCTTTCCTCCTCTTCCTACTCCTCCTCCTCTTGCCTCCTCTTGGTCTTTTTCTTGCCAGTGAATTCTGTGTTTTCTTTTCTGACGGCTCCATCGAACGGGAGACTGGGGGCGAGACTCGTACAAACACGGCGCCCTGACAACTGTTTTGCTCCATTCTTTGCCCGACTCCTGCAGGCGTGAAATTGACTTACCTCCCGTCACTGTCAGCCCCGTGTAACCCCGGACAGGCAGGCTGCTATTCGGGGCGTCACAGTCAATGGTGGAGGCAGTGCTTCACGTGCTATCAGATGAAGACAGTGTTGACTCGCGACGCTTGTCTCTACACACCGCTGAGTGACGGAGGAGACAGAGAATGAGAGAGCCGGGGCAAAAGAGGAGGATGGAACTACTGGCAAAAGTTGCGCTGGTCCTTTTGGGGTTGTATTTGCCTCTGGTAGTTCCCTGGACTGAGAGAAAGCGATGAACGGCGCTGTTTCTTGTTTTCGGCCAGTAGCACATCTCAGACGTGACAGACACTGGTGGGTTCCTTTTGGATTCTTTATTTAATGATTGCCCTGTGACGTCAGTTCTGGAGTTAACGTCATCACTGACATGAAAATCGAAGGGAGAGAGAGGAGAGAGAGAGAGACGAGAGAGAGAGAGAGAGAGAGAGAGAGAGAACAGTCAGACGGTCTGAAAGGGCTGAGTGACAAACAACATCTGGAGGCGACGTCAATCATTCAGAAGTCAGAAAAGGGGGTGTCATCAAGGTGACATCACTGAGAAGTGAGAACAAGATATTCCCCAAGCGTCGATACCATCAAATCAACACCCAAAGCTCATGTAGTAATTCATGTGCTGAACTGCAACAAAAACTAAGACAAAAAGTGTTTCATTAAGAACAAAAACGTGAAGGAGATATATCATGCATTGATGATCAACAAGTGCAGTCCACGTGAACGCCAGAGAGCACAGCAAATTTTGCAGACACCACGCAGACTGACAGAGCCACCGTCGCTAATCATATTACACTCGTAGTTAAAGAAACCCCCTCCCCCCCCCCCCCCCCCGCCCCCTACCCCCGACCTATGCCACCTGTGACGTACACAGCTTGTCTCGCTTTCTGCGTCACAACCCCACAACCAACTGGGACCCAAAAGATGTAGCTCGTTTAGTGTCATGACGTCATCCCGCTCTCTACGTCACACCCCCACAACCCACATGGTTACGAAAGATATAGCTCGTTTAGTGTCATGACGTCATCCCGCTCTCTACGTCACACCCCTATGCACACAGGGATACCAAAGATGTAGCTCGTGACGTGTCGTGACGTCAGGCAGTGTGTTTTGATGCGCGCCCTACTTGAGTATTTGTTTGTTTGTTTGTTTGCTTAACGCCCAGCCGACCACGAAGGGCCATATCAGGGCGGTGCTGCTTTAACATATAACGTGCGTCACACACAAGACAGAAGTCGCAGCACAGGCTTCATGTCTCACCCAGTCACATTATTCTGATACCGGACCAACCAGTCCTAGCACTAACCCCATAATGCCAGACGCCAGGCGGAGCAGCCACTAGATTGCCAATTTTAAAGTCTTAGGTATGACCCGGCCGGGGTTCGAACCCACGACCTCCCGATCACGGGGCGGACGCCTTACCACTAGGCCAACCTTACCACTAGGCCAACCTTACCACTAGGCCAACCTTACCACTAGGCCAACCTTACCACTAGGCCAACCTTACCACTAGGCCAACCTTACCACTAGGCCAACCTTACCACTAGGCCAACCTTACCACTAGGCCAACCTTACCACTAGGCCAACCTTACCACTAGGCCAACCTTACCACTAGGCCAACCGTGCCGGTCCTACTTGAGTAGACAAACTGAGAAGAAAGCGATGGTGCACCAGGAGCTAGTTGGCAATTAATGTGACACAAATCACCTCTTATTGACATTTTCTTTTGGCGTGTGTGTGTGTGAGTTGTTTCATTGAAATGTTTGTAAAATCGCCAATTACCGACTTGTTTGCAACGCAAATGAGAAAAAAGCTGCACGCAACTTAATTCCGTTTTGTTGTTGCTCCTGTTGTTGTTGTTGTTGTTGTTGTTGTTGTTGTTGTTGTTGTTGTTGTTGTTGTTGTTGTTGTTGTTGTTGTTGTTGTTGTTGTTGTTGTTTTTAACGGACCATTCGTAGAGATAATCAAAGAAAAATTGGCATTGGCTGAATACAGCAATTGTACCGGAACAAATCGACACACAACCGGGGGGCAGGAATACGAGATGACGTCATGACAAGAAACGAACTACATCTTTCGCATCCCACAGCCACACGGCGGTTAAAGGGCCTCTTGGGAGCCCCGAGATCAGCTCTGTAAACCACGGCGGTGATTAGACCCACTTAGCCTCAGCTGCTGGCGCCACGAGAACTAGTCCCTCGCAATCAGTTGAGGGTCGATCCACGCTCCCCTTGAGACAACTCCTGACCCGCCCCCTACACCACCGTTAAGAGTTGTCGCGCTCGAGGAGGGGAGGCAACTCGATGTCTGGAATCTTAATGATCTGTTTCACGTGAAGCGGGGAGGACGGGAGGGTCTCGAATTCCGAAAACTTCATTACAACAAAATACACAAAAACAACAACAAAACATTGGGACCCGAAAATCTTTTCTTTTGCGTTTGAATGATGATGATGATGATGATGATGATGATGATGATGATGATGATGATGATGATGATGATGATGACGATGATGATGATGATGATGTCGCAAATGTCCATGCAGAGCGAGCAGATATTCATCTTTGACGGCAGAGAAAAGGAGAAACAATTGTTTATGTCACGTTTCAATATATCACTCAAGGTGATTATGAACCGGTTAATTACTACTAATTAACTAACCACACCACGATCCACTCTCGCAGTCATACAATTAAATAGAGTCAACAAAAGTATAAGTTTCAGACGCCTGTTTATGTATAAACTCTCCACCTCCCTCGAGCCTTCACTCAAAATATGTTCCTTTTACGTTCTCAACACGTAAAAAACCAGTGTTCACTGACAAAATGCCAGTAGTATGTAGAAAATTATAGGAACACGCTGAACCCGTGTAAATATAGTTAAATGAGAATGTTCTGTCCGAAAAGCCCTAGTTCGTGCAGGTGTCACACACCCCACGTTGTCACTACTCCAATGAAATCATAGATACGAAAAGACAACGGTGGTCAACGGGGTGCGTACGACATGGTGCACTTAGCTTTATCTCTGCTGCTGCTGCTTAGCCGGTAAGCTGGTTAGTCGGTTCGCTGGTTAGCCGGTCCGCTGCCGGTTAGCCGGTCCGCTGGTTAGCCGGTCTCCTGGTTAGCCGGTCTCCTGGTTAGCGTAGCCTCAACAGTTCCCGCCAGAGTCAGCCGTGCAGATGTTACAGGAACGTAACGAAGCGAGGCGAACGAAGCGAAACGAAACGAAGGCTGCAAACAGAAAGCATCGGTGCACTAAACATGTCAGCTACCCCTCACCCACCACCTTAAAACATGTCATCTTTAAATATCTCATCGAGCACGTGGGCCTGCACAAAATGGACTTTTTACAACAACAAAACAGTCATTTTCCGTCCTTCTCTCCCTATCTGCAAAAACCATATACAGATTAGTATTTTAGCGTCACAGAGAGTAAATTATGCGCTAACCTGGAAAGAACAACAGAGAGTATTTCATTCCACAACACAGACTCATCAACAGCGTTAAATAATGATTTATTACCTCAAAAGCCTATGATTGTACTCTCAATGGAAGCAAAGTCCGCTTCCTCCCTGGACCAGCCTCTGTTCGTCAACAGTGACCAAAACCGTCCAGAACCCCTTGTCGAATCCTTATGCGAAAGCCATCGCCGACGAAGGAAAATTGACGACTTGTCCTCAGCAAAATACGTGGCAGGGAGAAAGGAAAAACTAGTGGAAGTTCCCCTAGAGTGCCGAATATAATACTCGGTGAAAAACCATCATACTCTAGAAACTGTGTATACGATCCTTCCCCTGACAGACCACCTAGCCAAATACACGTGACTGACCTTGTCCCAAAACCCAGTCCAGCTATACACAATTCTGCCTCCCAAGCAGAAAAAGACACGAGAAACTCAATCCGTGAAAATCCCGTGTGCGCTGTCAGCGAAAAACCGTCAGCCCTAGCTATGACAGCAGAAACCTCCACTGTAAAACTCGTGCGATACAAAACATCCGTGCTCGTAGAGCACCGTCAGCAAACTCTGCTGTAACCCAATATCACGCACAGGCGCTTTCTATCATACACGACCAAGAACAGGCACTCCACTGAGTGACACTTTCTTGGTCTCTGTCACCCGATCGTGACACACCTCCCCTCTTCAAGACGAAACCTCGGTTTCGCTCACAGTCATGTTCTCCTCTACAGCCCGAGAGAGAAAGTCAGCTCCAACATTGTTGGCGCCCGGAGTAACGCGTACCGTGAATTGGTACGGTTGGAGAATCAACGCCCAGCGCATAAGTCTGGCGTTTGCCAACCTTGCAACCTGAAGATATTGCAGAGGTTGATGGTCTGTTTCCAGACAGAAAGGTCGTCCTCAAGAACGAGCAACCCCTCGTTTCACCCCTGATAACTGCAACCTTCTCTGTCTTCTTGTCTTTGTTCTTCTGGTCTTTGTTCTTCTCCCCGTAGGCTGTCCTCTCTATGTAGGCGCGCAGCAGGTTGGCGTGGTACAGGCGTGCTTTCCCGTGCATCATGATCCTGTAGTCGTTCTGGCCCACCCTCGCTGTCACCTCAAAAGGTCCTTGCCACTGCAGTTGTAGCTTGTTGTGTTTGACAGGTAGAAGTAGCAACACCCGTTCTCCAATCTTGAAGCTGCGCGGCCGTGCCTTGCGGTCGAATCCTCGCGCGTAACGCTGTGCTGCTCTTCCCAGGTTCTCTTGAGCCAGTTTGCAGGTCTCTTCAATCCTGTTCCTGAGTTCTACGATGTAGGTCGCTGTCGTCTGCACCTCCTCGTCAGCTTCTTCGTCTGTCCAAGCCTGACGCAGGATAGCCATGGGACCGCGTACCTGTCTGCCGTACAACAACTCAAATGGGGAAAAGCCCAAGCTCTCCTGAGGAACCTCGCGGTATGCAAAAAGCAATGCTGGGATGTACCTGTCCCACGTGCGTGGCTTCTCCTGAGCTAGTTTCCTCAGCATGGTCTTCAAGGTGCCATTGAACCTTTCCACCAGTCCGTTGCACTGAGCATGGTAAGGAGTGGTGAAGTGCTGCTCCAGTGATAGCAGTCGTGCTGCCTCCGCCATCACTCCTCCCGTGAACTGCGTGCCTCTGTCGGTGAGTACCTCTGATGGAATTCCCAGCCGGGACCACATAGTAACCAGAGCCTCAGCTACTCGCGTGGCTTCAATCGATTTCAGAGGGATCGCCTCTGGGTATCGAGTAGCGTAGTCCACCATGGTCAAAATGTATCTGTTTCCGTCCTCAGACGCAGGCAAGATGGGCCCGATGATGTCCACTGCCACCCGACGAAAGGGTTCGTCGATGAGCGGCATCTTCTCCAAGGGGACCTTCCTCACCCTTCCTTTGGCAACCACCTTCTGGCACTTATCGCAGGACGCACAGAAACGTCGGACATCCGTGCAGATGCCTGGCCAGTAAAAGTGGCGCCAGACACGATCCGTGGTCTTCTTGGTACCAAGATGACCTCCCAGAATCGAGTCGTGTGCCGTTGCCATGACACCCTCGCGAAACTCGCGAGGCACGACAACCTGTTTGAATGTACCTTCTTGGTTGCTGAACTCACGGTAGAGCAACTTCTTGTCCCTGAGGAACCTTGACCTCCCATGCTTCCCGCTCAGCTTCACCTTCCCCGACTTCGCATGCTCCCGAGGAGTAGCTAAGGTCGGGTCAGAATCCTGAGCCTTCGCGAGAAGCGCGGGGGTCACGTTCCCCAGGGCAGCTCGTGCAGCAGGTAGGGGTTTGAGAGGTTTGTCCTCTCGCTCCGCCTGTGCCCGCGTGAGCACTGAAATGACGTCGGGAGCCCGATAAACGGGAACCTCCCTGGTGACGCCGTCCACAAACTGGACCCGGTTTCCAATGAGCAGGTCGCATGGAGGATCGTCCATGACGACGGCCACAATGGTCCCCGTGAACAACGGGGTTACGACCTTGATCACTGCCGTGTTCAAGTCGTAAGCGTGAGATGCCTCGGCCATTCTCACCCTGATGCTGTCTCCTGTGTAGGCCATAGCTGGAACTAGACTCGCCCGAACCACTATCATGTCTGCCCCTGTGTCCCGCAGACCTTCGCCCTTCACTCCGTTAACGTAGACGTTGCAGTGGGGCTGGAAATGTTTCCTGGAGCACGGAACGCAGAGTTGTGGAATGGTGCATGAGCTCGTGACGTCCCTTAACTCCTCACTGCCAACAAAGTGAACGCCCTTCTGGTCAGCCTGTCTCCTGTGGCAGTCCTTCTTCACGTGGCCCCGCTTGTTGCAGTAGTAACACTGGATGTCAGATCTGGAACTCGATCCCTTGTGTCCCTGATCGTCCTTCCCGTCCTTGGGTCCTGAAGAACCCGAATTTCCCGATTTTCCTGGCCGTGAGCCTGAAGATTTGCCGGAGATCGCCTGGGCGTCCTCGTGCACTCTGATCCAGTCGGCTGCCTCCTGAGTAGTCTTTGGCTGGTGTTCCTGCACGAAGGTCACCACCTCAGGTCGCAGGCTGGACATCAGTTGTTCCATGACAATGAGGTCGGCAAGGTCGTTGACGGTCCAGTCCTTTTCGGCCATCTCCACCCAGCGCCGCAGGTAGAGATTAAGGCGTGCCACAAACTGATGACTCAGCTCGCCGCTCAGTCTCTTGCTGTTACGCAGACGTCGTCTGTAGGCTTCAGCAGTCAGGTTAAAGCGCTGGAGTAACGCCTTCTTAAGTGCCTGATAGTCTCTCGCCTCGTCGTCATCCAAAGCATTGTAGAGCTGTAATGCGCGTCCTTTTAAGCAGGTGCTAAGGCGGCTAGCCCACGTGGCCTCTTCCCACTTCTGGTCAGATGCAATGCGCTCAAACCGGCGTAAAAAATCGTCGAGCTCGTCCTTGTCATCGTCGAACGTCGGCAGTCTCGTACGGTCGGCAACAAACGTCGGCGCGCTAGCCTGAGTAAGCGTACCCTTCTCGGCCTGTAGCCTAGCTAGCTCTAGCTGGAGATCGCGATCCGCCTGCTCTTTCTCTTTCCGTTCCTGTCTGTCACGCTCGGCCTGTCGTTCCTGTCTCTCAAGCTCGTCTTTCTTTTCTTGTCTGTCTCGTTCTCTTTCTTGTCTGTCAAGTTCGTCTTTCCTTTCCTGTCTGTCTCGTTCTGCCTGTCGTTCCCTTTCTTGTCTGTCAAGTTCGTCTTTCTTTTCCTGTCTGTCACGTTCTTCTTTCCTTTCCTGTCTGTCTCGTTCAGCCTGTCGTTCTGCCTGTCGTTCCCTTTCTTGTCTGTCAAGTTCGTCCTTCTTGTCCTGTCGGTCACGTTCTTCTTTTCTTGTCAGTCGCTCAAATTCTTCCTTCCGTTCTACTTCTAAGCGTTTTAGAACGCTTCGGGCTCTAACGCGTGCGTCTCGCTCAGTCGGTTGCTCGCTCCCAGGAGTCTCGAAAGTTATTCTCCTCGTAGGAGATCCCCCTGTAGCCATGGTTAGTTTTAGCAAAGCTTTATTACCAAAATAAGTCTAACGCAGCTATAGCTAGAACACGCGGTGATGAAAGCGGTGGATACAAAAATCCAGCAACCAGAAAATGCAGAAGAAAAATCCAAACGGTGTAGAACAAATCGCGTAGCCTACTTTATGGCTGCTTTTTGCGGTGAAACAGAGTGTTTCCCACAGCCGTGGCCTACTTTATCGGCTGCTTTTTGCGGTGAAACAGAGTGTCTCCCACAGCCTTGGTTAGGACAGAAGTCCTCGGACCCTTCCCCCCCCAAAATTCCAACAAAGTCAAAATATGGAGAAAAATCCAAGTAAAACAAGACGGTAGAAATGTAACCTGTTACAGAATGCGAAACAACAATGTAGAGAAAACTGAGTAAAACGAACAACAAATCCGTTAACCCCGCTCAGCTCTCTGCAACGGAAAACTCTGAACGTACAACAACAAAGATTCACAAACAAAGGAAAGGGAAGTAATCACAGTTAGCGCATACAATAACTCACAAATTACAATTTACATTTCCTGCAAGATGTGAATCGCTTAAGGTGTGGTATATGATCAAAACTATACAAAAAAGGGTAGCACCAAGCAGAAAATAAGTCGAGCACTGACGAGATTATCTGCTCTTAGTTATCCTTAATTGGTGGGTCTTTATCAGTCAGAAATTAACTGAGTAAATCCCGGCTTGGCCCCCATGTGTCACGTTTCAATATATCACTCAAGGTGATTATGAACCGGTTAATTACTACTAATTAACTAACCACACCACGATCCACTCTCGCAGTCATACAATTAAATAGAGTCAACAAAAGTATAAGTTTCAGACGCCTGTTTATGTATAAACTCTCCACCTCCCTCGAGCCTTCACTCAAAATATGTTCCTTTTACGTTCTCAACACGTAAAAAACCAGTGTTCACTGACAAAATGCCAGTAGTATGTAGAAAATTATAGGAACACGCTGAACCCGTGTAAATATAGTTAAATGAGAATGTTCTGTCCGAAAAGCCCTAGTTCGTGCAGGTGTCACACACCCCACGTTGTCACTACTCCAATGAAATCATAGATACGAAAAGACAACGGTGGTCAACGGGGTGCGTACGACATGGTGCACTTAGCTTTATCTCTGCTGCTGCTGCTTAGCCGGTATGCTGGTTAGTCGGTTCGCTGGTTAGCCGGTCCGCTGCCGGTTAGCCGGTCCGCTGGTTAGCCGGTCTCCTGGTTAGCCGGTCTCCTGGTTAGCGTAGCCTCAACAGTTCCCGCCAGAGTCAGCCGTGCAGATGTTACAGGAACGTAACGAAGCGAGGCGAACGAAGCGAAACGAAACGAAGGCTGCAAACAGAAAGCATCGGTGCACTAAACATGTCAGCTACCCCTCACCCACCACCTTAAAACATGTCATCTTTAAATATCTCATCGAGCACGTGGGCCTGCACAAAATGGACTTTTTACAACAACAAAACAGTCATTTTCCGTCCTTCTCTCCCTATCTGCAAAAACCATATACAGATTAGTATTTTAGCGTCACAGAGAGTAAATTATGCGCTAACCTGGAAAGAACAACAGAGAGTATTTCATTCCACAACACAGACTCATCAACAGCGTTAAATAATGATTTATTACCTCAAAAGCCTATGATTGTACTCTCAATGGAAGCAAAGTCCGCTTCCTCCCTGGACCAGCCTCTGTTCGTCAACAGTGACCAAAACCGTCCAGAACCCCTTGTCGAATCCTTATGCGAAAGCCATCGCCGACGAAGGAAAATTGACGACTTGTCCTCAGCAAAATACGTGGCAGGGAGAAAGGAAAAACTAGTGGAAGTTCCCCTAGAGTGCCGAATATAATACTCGGTGAAAAACCATCATACTCTAGAAACTGTGTATACGATCCTTCCCCTTCTGCCGCTGGGTGTCAAGTGTGCCGTCCTTGAGTCTCTGACAGACCACCTAGCCAAATACACGTGACTGACCTTGTCCCAAAACCCAGTCCAGCTATACACAATTCTGCCTCCCAAGCAGAAAAAGACACGAGAAACTCAATCCGTGAAAATCCCGTGTGCGCTGTCAGCGAAAAACCGTCAGCCCTAGCTATGACAGCAGAAACCTCCACTGTAAAACTCGTGCGATACAAAACATCCGTGCTCGTAGAGCACCGTCAGCAAACTCTGCTGTAACCCAATATCACGCACAGGCGCTTTCTATCATACACGACCAAGAACAGGCACTCCACTGAGTGACACTTTCTTGGTCTCTGTCACCCGATCGTGACAGTTTACATGTTTGATTGATTGATTGACTGATGGGTTGACTGATGGGTTGATTTGCTAGTTGCTTTCTTGTTTGATTGGTTCATTGCTTGATTTAGTTTTTATCAAGTTGTCAGCCATACACTTTTAGTTTGTAGCCGTGGCTCCTGTCAGCTATTCTCTGAACAAACGATTATTCAGCGCCTCACCGCCGCCTTACAGCTTCCCGCAGACCTAAGCCGCAAAATGTCTTCTTCAGAAAGGCTCGGGTAGTGGCGGGCAGCGCAGCAGAATAGCGCTCTAGACAACGTTCTTGACAACAAAAACAGCTCCACTTGCTGACGGAGAACCGATGCCCTATTTTTCATGTTGACGGGCAATAAGTAATGCTCCGTGATTTATGGGGAGGGAGAACGACTTTCAGAATGTGTTGCTCTAATTTTCTGCTTTTCATAAGGCGATTCCTGAGTTTTTAGAGGGATGAAAATGTCGCAGGGATGAAAGTGGAACTCTGGTCAATCCGGCTGCGAGTGTGTGCCACACTTTCACAAAGTGAGAATAAGCTCCGACATGTTCTGGCTATCATCTGGATGATGAATAGGTCCTGTCAGTTTGACGAGGAGTTGGTTTAGATTACAAAGTCAATAATGATACGCTCCAAGACCTTCTGACTATCATCCGGGTTACTTTCCTATGAGCCATGACACTGAAAGTGTGACGAATTGCAAGCGCATTGCTCTGAACAAAATTATGTTTTCAGCACATGACGGGCCACGCTTTGTTGTTTTTTACTTAGCTTTTTAACGCAGCCTCTGAGTCGAACAGACGACTAACGAGTTGCAATGTATTGATTGCAAGTGACGTTACCACAAGTGGGAAACGGCTTCAACGGCAATTTTCCTCCCTAACAAGTTGTTTTTCTTTTGCTGCGAGAGCGATTTTTGTATTCATATGTTCGATCCTCTTCATCTTTGTTTTGAAGCAGCATACACAGAATGGCACTCGACGGGCGTCGCATCCCACACACTCGGGATAAGTGACAAGAGAATACCACTGAGCCTTCTTATCTGAGGAATAGGTGACAAGAGAACACTACTGATCCTTCTTTTGAGATGAATAAGTGAAGAGATATGAATACCGCTGGTCCGTCTTATCTGACGCTGAAAGAAAAGGAAGTCTGAAAAGACAAGAAGAAAACCCGCTCCAAAAAAAATACCCCGCATTTCATGTTCCTTTGATTGCAGCAAATTGCCGCGCCCCCCCAAAGGACCCTGTCTGTAATATCGGAGTGGACGTCTTCCGATAAAACGGCGGGGATGAATAGAAGAAATTGGTCCGCCTTCATTAGAGCGCCGCCTCCTCGCCCGCCATATTGAAATCAAGGGAAGCGACTCTTGTGTCGGCGTGAGTGGTGTCCCTTTGTGGAGATCCGTCAGCTGGAGTGATGTGTGAGGCGTGCCGAGAGGGGGGCCCGGGCTCTGCTTCGATCCTTCATGGGGAACAGACTCGTGTCAATACGGGGCAAGGAGGAGGGGGGGGGGGCTTCGAAGGAGGAGGGGGGGGGGGGGGGTACTGCTGAGCAACAGGCATACAAATGTTGGGACTGGATGCTGAAGACTTCAATACCAAGGAAGGAGGGTGGCGAGGAGCAAAGTCAAATACAATGGAACACCAATTTTAAGACTTACAACAAATCTGAGAAAATCAGGTCTTAAAAAGGGGAGGGGTCTTAAAAGTGAGGTAAATGTACAGAGGTTTTCAACAACAAATCTGGTTTTTTTTAAAGGGGGTCATGAAAGGGGGGTCATGAAAGGGGGGTCATGAAAGGGGGGTCATGAAAGGGGGGTCATGAAAGGGGGGTTTTGAAAGGGGGGTTCCACTGTTCTGCAAAGCAACATAACCGGACTATATGCGGAAGACCTCTCTACCAAGTAGGGAAGCGCGGATCGAAGCCAAATAAACATTTTAGTTTTGTTTTGACGTTCCACTATTCACACAGGGTCATCTGTATGGTCAGTGACTCGTACAGTAGTTCTTTTTGTAAGAGCCACAACAACAAAGGGATGTCCTTGTTTGGTCTGTCATATTCCGAATAGCCTTTTACTGTGGCAATATTCTGTATTGGCTTTTACTGTGAAAATATTCCGAATTGCCTTTAACTGTGACAATATTCCGTATTGCCTGTAACTGTGACGATATTCCATATTGCCTGTAACTGTGACGATATTCCGTATTGCCTGTAACTGTGACGATATTCCGTATTGCCTGTAACTGTGACAATATAAGATGTTTGGTGGCTTGTTGACAGACCAGCTTTTTTGTTGGTCCAAGGGGACCATATCGTCTTTTGTTTCATCTTTATCGACCAAGGCCGAAGGCCGCGGTTGATAAATATGAGACAAAAGGCGACATGCTCCCCGAGGACCAACAACAAAATGCTGGTCTGTCAACAAGCCACCAAACATCGTTTTTGTCATCATTTTGGTTGTGCAACAAAATGCACAATAACCCACAGGGAGACGAATTTTTAGAATCCAACTCCGGGCCACAAAGCATCGTCACAGTAGCTCGAGATAACACGTCAACCTTGTATGTGACGTCAAACGTAGCTTGTTGACGCTTTTCTTCCAGTCTGAAAATGTACAGAGCTGCGATCATACGTGTGAGTTCAGTAAGTGTTGAGCATATTTCTTTTCTTTTTAAGTGTTTATGACTTTTCGTTGTGGATTTTGCGATTACAGAGATAAGTTGCAAATCGCCGCGGTAATTATCAACATTGATTGGGTCTTTGAGAGTGAATGCTTACAATCGTTGTCCTCGGAAACACAAATCCAAAGCCGCGATGGTTCCACACATCAAACAATCAGCCTGATTGGCTTTTACTTTGACAATCCACGTTTCACCTGAAAGCTCAAACCCATTCACCACCTCGATTTATTGCATGGGGAACATGAGATTTATTTCCCAGGTGTTTGTGAATGAAAACTCGTGAAAATGATGACAATATTCTTTATTGACTTTAACTGTGACAATATTCTGTATTGCCTGTAAATGACATGTGACAATACACTGTATTGCCTGTAACTGTAACAATATTCCGTATTGCATTCAACTGTGACGATATTCAGAATTGCCTTTAACGGTGACAATAATCGGAATAGCCTTTAACTGTGACAATATTCTGTATTGACTTTAACTGTGACAATATTCCGAATTGCCTTTAACTAGTGTTACAATGTACCGTATCGCTATTAACTGTGACAGTATTTCAAATTGCCTCTTCTGTTCAGCTACTATCGAGAGACCCGCATATCTTTTTTTGTAACAGAAAGGTCTCAGAGTGTACGCTACACAAAGACTGTTTTATGGTGTTTATTTATATTTTTTTATTAATGTAATGTATTTGGCTGGACGTGAAGTGAAACATCACATTGACCTCATTCTTTTCAACGGAGAAGCTACATAACGTCGTAGATGTTATTTTACAGGGGAGACTACGCATATTGATTTGCGATGGCTTTCTTTGAGTTACCTTTGCTTGAGCTACAAAATAGGACATAAACTCAATTATATCCCATACAGGATTTGAAGCCTCCTTTGATATAAAGCAAAGAATAGTCTCGATAATAAGAACAAAACTCCTAGAAAGTCAACTGTCGTTGTTGCGCGTGGGTTAGCTTTTGGTGAGGAAATACCTTTTGACGGCTGGAAAAGGGGGTGGAAATTACTGCCTACGAAATGACACCTCCCCTTTTATCAGGGCGAGTCTGTCCCGATCCGACACCAAGATTAGTCCCCGCAGACGACAAATTACCGGTCTTGTCGCTCTTTGTCGTGGAGGTGGTCTTTTGCGGTCGCCGGGAAAGATGGTCCTCTGATCTCGCTGGAGTCTGCAAGGACTGAAAGCAGGACCGGCGTGGAACTTGATGAAAGCAGGACCGGCGTGGAACTTGATGACAGAGAAAGGGAGCAAGTACAGGATATAGATTACACATGCGCCCGCGCACACACACTCACGCATGCGAGCACACACACACACGAGTGCGCGCACGCACGCATTCACGCACGCACGCACACGCACACACACACACACACACACACACACACACACACACACACTGACACGGAACCACTGAGATGGATGCAACCAAACGTACGAACTGAACCACTGAACTACAAAAAACAAGAACAGAAATGACCCAACAGAACCGTATGACCTTGACCCAAAGTAAGTCTTTCATTTCTCAAAACAAAACGACTTCATTGTCTTCCAGCACGACCTGCAACAACAACACAGAAAACGGCGCCATTCTGCCCTTACACACTTCCGGTTATGAAAATGGCGTCTAAAGGAAATTGGTCCAACGGAAGACAGTGGGGCAATCATCCTCTGTGTCGCTCTCTGAGCCACTCCAGTCACGTGCCATTGGCCGGGGTGACAGCATAAGTCGTGTTGTGGTCGTCACGTTTAGCGGCAGGCTTGCTATAGTGAGAGGCACGAGTAGCGGTCTCACAGCGACGGGATAGAGGATTATGGTATTGACTGGCCATAGGCTAGGTATTGTGGTTCAAAGGATTATTGGACTCAAAACGATTGACAGTACTAACTGATAGCAGGCTTTGTGTAGTGTCTGGCACAATTGTCTGTCTCAATCCGATCGGACGATTGTACTGACTACCTGCAGGCTTAGTATAGTGACTGCATGGTAAGCTGGCAGCTCTCTGCCTTGAAACAAGTGGATGATGATGACGATGACGATGATGATGATGATGATGATGATGATGATGATGATGATGATGATGATGATGATGATGATGATGATGATGATGACGATGATGATGATGACGATGATGATGACGACTCTATGTCGTCTTCCCGGTACTGGGTGACCGCAAAAATGCAACGCACAACATGCTGATAACTTATACATCTGGTGAACCAATTACTGCATATTTGATTTGCAGAGCGTACGCATGATTTGTCCATAAAGTGGCACGTTTCCATGTCAAATGGTCTGAGTTTTGTGCTCGGGATTCGCCTCAACAGTACGATGTTTGAAATTGAGCAGCCAATTCATTCGATTTATAGCCTCCACGGCTTTCGCCTTTTGGGCTATCCGAAGGAACTAGCATACACACACCATCATTTGACCATCCTCGACTTGAATACAGCCATTACAGACAGGATCAGGCCACGTCCCATGGAGGAATGGGTGCATGTCATTGGTGACTTGAATACAGCAATTACAGGCAGGATCAGGCCACGTCCCATGGAGGAATGGGTGCATGTCATTGGTGACTTGAATACAGCAATTACAGGCAGGATCAGGCCACGTCCCATGGAGGAATGGGTGCATGTCATTGGTGACTTGAGTACAGCAATTACAGGCAGGATCAGGCCACGTCCCATGGAGGAATGGGTGCATGTTATTGGTGACTTGAGTACTGCATTTACAGGCAGGATCAGGCCACGTCCCATGGAGGAATGGGTGCATGTCATTGGTGACTTGAATACAGCCATTACAGGCAGGATCAGGCCACGTCCCATGGAGGAATGGGTGCATGTCATTGGTGACTTGAATCCAGCAATTACAGGCAGGATCAGGCCACGTCCCATGGAGGAATGGGTGCATGTCATTGGTGAATTGAATACAGCAATTACAGGCAGGATCAGGCCACGTCCCATATGGAGGAATGGGTGCATGTCATCGGTGACTTGAGTACAGCAATTACAGGCAGGATCAGGCCACGTCCCATGGAGGAATGGGTGCATGTCATTGGTGACTTGAATACAGCAATTACAGGCAGGATCAGGCCACGTCCCATGGAGGAATGGGTGCATGTCATTGGTGACTTGAATACAGCAATTACAGGCAGGATCTGGCCACGTCCCATGGAGGAATGTGTGCATGTCATTGGTGACTTGAGTACAGCAATTACAGGCAGGATCAGGCCACGTCCCATGGAGGAATGGGTGCATGTCATTGGTGACTTGAGTACAGCAATTACAGGCAGGATCAGGCCACGTCCCATGGAGGAATGGGTGCATGTCATTGGTGACTTGAATACAGCAATTACAGGCAGGATCAGGCCACGTCCCATGGAGGAATGGGTGCATGTCATTGGTGACTTGAGTACAGCATTTACAGGCAGGATCAGGCCACGTCCCATGGAGGAATGGGTGCATATCATTGGTGACTTGAATACAGAAATTACAGGCAGGATCAGGCCACGTCCCATATGGAGGAATGGGTGCATGTCATCGGTGACTTGAGTACAGCAATTACAGGCAGGATCAGGCCAGGTCCCATGGAGGAATGGGTGCATGTCATTGGTGACTTGAATACAGCCATTACAGGCAGGATCAGGCCACGTCCCATGGAGGAATGGGTGCATGTCATTGGTGACTTGAATACAGCAATTACAGGCAGGATCTGGCCACGTCCCAAGGAGGAATGGGTGCATGTCATTGGTGACTTGAATACAGCAATTACAGGCAGGATCAGGCCACGTCCCACGGAGGAATGGGTGCATGTCATTGGTGACTTTTGCACACCATTTGCAAGCGTGACTTTGAAACGGAAAGGGTCATGTCTTCTGGTCGATTTACTATAGCGAATATCTTGATGATTGGTGTGCATTAACTTCACTTTCTTGATGATTGGTGTGCATTAACTTCACTTTGTGCATGATCATTCCGATCCACACAGTGTTAGGTCTTTAGGACAAATGGTCCGACTTTTACCTTCCCTTCAGAAGGTGTCCAAAAAATACTTTCAGTGACACGAACACTTTGAAGGGATTGGGTATTGGGTAAGATTTACAGTCCAGTGAGGTTACCCTCATGGAAATTCGGGCTGCTTTCTCCCCGGGGAAAGCGAGCTGCCATACATACGGCGCTACCCATATTTTTTTTTTCCTGCATGCGTGTATTCATGTTTCCTGAGATTGCCCTGAACCCAGCTGTAACCGCTTTCTTCACGTCTTCACGTCACCGATGATCTTCAGGAAGCGGGGGTGATTTTGTATACTCGGTCAATAAGATATTCCAAAAGGTGACTGTCTGGAGGGTATGAATCGGTTGAGTCTGGCTAACGCTGAATGTCAAACCTCGTACTGTTGAGGCGACCAAATTTAGTATATTTTTTCGAAAGAGCGCAAAAGTCAGACCATTTGACCCACAAATTTGCCACTTTGTAGAATATTTCTGTATATGCTGAA
The DNA here is from genome assembly GCF_037325665.1 of Littorina saxatilis. Lineage (NCBI taxonomy): Eukaryota > Metazoa > Mollusca > Gastropoda > Littorinimorpha > Littorinidae > Littorina > Littorina saxatilis. The sequence continues at coordinate 63,048,905 of NC_090249.1, read as the reverse complement.
ATTTATGTATAGCGAATATGAAGAAATTCGGTCGACAGATGTAGAAACTATTAGTATTTTTAGGGGTTGTATTTGGGGGGGATCACCCTGTACTACGAACTTGTTTCCTGCTGAAATATCCTCTCTCTCTCTCTCTCTCTCTCTCTCTCTCTCTCTCTCTCTCTCTCTCTCTCTCTCTCTCTCTCTCTCTCTCTCTCTCTCTCTCTCTCTCTCTGTCTCTCTCTGTCTCTCTGTCTCTGTCTCTCTCTCTCTCTGTCTCTCTGTCTGTCTCTCTCTCTCTCTCTCTCTCTCTCTCTCTCTCTCTCTCTCTCTCTCTCTCTCTCTCTCACTCAAACGCTCCCCTGGACCTTTAGAGCAGCGTGGTTTTAGCGGGCAAAGAATGTTTGAGGGTGACGTGACGGTTGAATAGCAGCCCACAGTATCCAGTGTCTCGGGCCTCAGCAATCAATCGGGTGCTGTGACCCGGGCTTTGCACAGCCACCTGGCCCCCTTTACAGACTGCACGTGCTGACAATTAGGGATTCCTGTCACAAAGACCGCCATTTTCTGGGACCCCGCGCGTGCTTGTGGCTAGTTACACAAGTCTCACTTCTAGTTTTCTTCTTCTTCTTCTTTTTTCAAATGAACCGGACAATAGCACTTGACTGCTTTTCGAGTGGGCCGGATATTTGCACTTGATTGGGTTTTTTATTTTCTTCAAGTGGACCGGTCACTTGTCCTTGACTGATTATCAAGTGGAACGGACACTTGCACTTGACTGTTGTTGTTATTGTTTCAAGGGGACCGGACACTAGTCCTTGACTGGTTTTTCAAGTGGACCCAACGCTAGCTCTAGCATTTCACTGTTTTTGTCAAATGACACTTGCACTTCACTGTTTCTCATGTAGACCGGACAATAGCTCTTGATTATTTTTCAAATAGACCGGACATTAGCATTTGACTTTTTCCAAGTGGACCGGACATTAGCACTTGACTGTTTTCAAATGGACCGGACACTAGCACTTGACTGCCAAGAGTGTGACGAGAGAGTTGGACAAGTAAAATGGTCCGTGGTAAATTGTTGTCTGCGTGGTGCTGGTCCAGTAAGTTTGACCGCTGCACTCAGCTAGACGCAATGCGTAGTTTTGAATGGAGACAGGGAAACATCAACGCATTCTGGCAGAAACAAGGAACCTCTGATGGCGACACAGTTTGAGGGGAAGAACCTTCGTTTACGCGCTGGGTTTGAAACATTTTCAGACTATACAAAGTACGTTATACATCTCCATTGGGACTTACCGTTCCTCCACTTTCCCTAATATTCCAGTCACGTGACCGTTCTGAAGGTTCATTAGAGTTCGCTCCCGTCGATGACCGGCGGGCCACGAACAGTAACTCCTGACCGCACGCATCCCGCTTGTCTCCCCTTCGATCCCTCACTTGCCCTTGGCAGAGGTCATCACGTGCGTTCCCTGACCATCCGCTGGACGCGAGCCGTGTTAATCAGAGGGGGCCATTAACGCAACTTGACCAGACGACTGGACGCACCTCCAGATGCAGGCAAATTGACAGTGGTCAGATCGTGGCCACTTTGAGCTACCTTTTTTTTTCTCTAAAAGCCCATGTGGACGAGGCGGATTCTGATTGACGTCAAGACTTTTTTGGAAAGAGAGAGAGAGAGAGCTAGAGAAAGAGAGAGAGAGAGAGAGAGAGAGAGAGAGACGTAAGACATTAGACATTGTATTGATTAAACACACAAGGTTCATTTCAACGGGGTGTGGGAAGGGGGGGGGTCAGTAATACATGCCGTGTGTTTGTATTTATGGACAATCAACCGGTTTTATCTCTTTCTCTTTAACATATACTCACACGAACGCACGCACGCTCTCACTCTCTCTCACTCTCTCTCTCTTAAACCTAAAGACATTTCCTGCGCATGAATTAACAATATGGGTAGGTGCAACGACAACAAGTTTACAGTGCATGCTAACATACATTATCGGCTTTCAATCATGCTCTATCGTTCCACGGCACAAACTCTCTCTCTCTCTCTCTTTCTCTTTCTCTTTCTCCTCTCTCTCTTTCTCTTTCTCTCTCTCTCTCTTTCTCTTTCTCTCTCTCTCTTTCTCTTTCTTTCATACATACAAACATTTCCAGCGCAAAAATCAACAATTTGAATAGGTACAACAACAACACAAGTGTACTACACCAGCATACATTATTTGCAATCAAACCTGCTCTAACATTCCACGGCACAAACTATGTATAACACATCGCTGTCTCGTTCACCTGTTCCACATTGGATAACTAGTCCAAAAAACTTTTCCTTTTTTGAAAAACATGATATAAGAATCTGGCCACATGCGCCACTGAATCCCCTTTATCTACAGACATAACACGTATAATACTGTTCGCATCTTCACTCTGGGTTTTTTCTCTTAATATTTTGACATCAAGTCTATAATCACAATATCCTTTGCATACAAACAATACATGTTTCTCGTCTTCCACGTCCTCTCTGCATACAGGGCAAATCAAAAGGCCCGGTACAACGTCAGTTCGATAGCGGCATTTGTGAGTGTTTATGGGTGAAATACCAACTCGAAATTGTATGTATGCATCTCGAAAACAGCGGAGCTGAATATGGTCTATATACACTTCAGCGCGAATTTCTTGTTTAAAGAGCGAATAAAATTCAAATCGCTCCGAGTTCATGATGCTGTTGTGCCAGTCTTGCTGGAAGCAATCAAACAGTCGTTGTCTGAATACTGCTATAAATCGATTCAAATCGCCTACACCTTGTTGCAGCCAGACATCCCCAAAGCCGTACATGCATAACATTTCTTTCAAATAATGAGACCATGTTTTCTTGCCATAACCCTGTAAATGTTTCATCATGTCATATGCTTTCCTTGGGAGTCTTTCGCTTGGCAAATGTAACACTCTCAGCCAATACTTAATACAGCGAACCGACGAAGTGACATAAAGTGGGTAGCGACCTAAGTCACCATATACCATCTTGTTTGGTGTTTGTCGTCCTACACACAAAAACTTCTTGCATGCAAACAAATGGGCTTTCTCAAGAGCTTCAAACCTTTGGAATCCCCACAGCTCAGATCCATACATTAAGATCGGGAGGACCTGTGCGTCATATATTTAAAAAAATACTCTTCTAGGTATGTTGCCTAGCCTCCACAAACATCTTAGGATTTGGCCAGTCCTTATCTTTGCCTTTGAGGCCAGATCGCTGACCATTTGCGTCAATGACAATTTTGTGGTGAAATTTAGCCCCAAGTACTTGTAACTGTTCACAACCTCTATGTCCTCGTTTCCGTACTTCCAGGCTTCATTTGCTGCCAAAAATCCTCCTTTTCTAAAAACGATTACCTTTGTCTTATCCAGGTTGACTGTCATGGAAAACTTATCCGTAAACTGTTTTAACACATCAATCTGTTTCTGTAACCCGGCTGCGCTATAGGATATCAAGAGTACATCGTCGGCAAAGAGCAATATGAGAATCTGCATCACGTCAGGTGTTAACTGTATTCCATGTTTACCGTTTTGAAACATTTCAAGTGCCAGTTCATTAATCAGGAATGAAAACAATGTTGGTGAAAGCACAGAACCTTGTGGGACTCCACATGGACAACGGAAAAACTCCGATGGGCCATCGGCGGTGCGAACACAAGACTTCACTCCTTTGTACATACTTTGCAGGATGTTCAACATCTTTCCGCCAACCCCGTGCTTGCGTAATACATTCCATAACATAGCCCTATTGACTGAGTCGAAAGCCTTGCGGAAGTCTACGAAACATATGTAGACCTTACCAGATCTTTTAAGAAGGTACCTCTGGACAATAGCATATAGCACAAACATATTGTCCACAGTAGAGTGGTCTTTTCTGAAGCCACCCTGTTCCTCCTCTATTCTACTGTTGTCTTCCGCCCAGTCAGATAAGCGCCTGTTTAGTATGCTGCCAAACAACTTACCTACTATGCTCAGTAACGTAATGCCTCTGTAGTTATCAGGGTTGTTAATGTCTCCACTTTTGTGAATTGGGACAATTACCCCACAAGACCACGCAGAAGGGTAAACGCCTGTGTCAAAAAATTGGTTAAACAGCTTTACAAGAAACGGCAACAGTTTCGGGCAAGAGTTCTTTAACATTCCAGCACAAACGCCATCGTACCCGGGTGACTTGAGAGAGAGAGAGAGAGAGAGAGAGAGAGAGAGAGAGAGAGAGAGAGAGAGAGAGAGAGAGAGAGAGAGAGAGTATTTTTCTGTCTCTTATAGTCCGTACAGAGTCCGTATAATACAACTCGTGACTACGGTCCACTGCTGTGTTTTACATGACTACGGTCCACTGCTGTGTTTTACATGACTACGGTCCACTGCTGTGTTTTACAGGACTACGGTCCACTGCTGTGTTTTACATGACTACGGTCCACTGCTGTGTTTTACATGACTACGGTCCACTGCTGTGTTTTACAGGACTACGGTCCACTGCTGTGTTTTACATGACTACGGTCCACTGCTGTGTTTTACAGGACTACGGTCCACTGCTGTGTTTTACATGACTACGGTCCACTGCTGTGTTTTACAGGACTAAGGTCCACTGCTGTGTTTTACATGACTACGGTCCACTGCTGTGTTTTACATGACTACGGTCCACTGCTGTGTTTTACATGACTACGGTCCACTGCTGTGTTTTACATGACTACGGTCCACTGCTGTGTTTTACATGACTACGGTCCACTGCTGTGTTTTACATGACTAAGGTCCACTGCTGTGTTTTACATGACTAAGGTCCACTGCTGTGTTTTACAGGACTAATTTCCACTGCTGTGTTTTACATGACAAAGTTCCACACCGAGTCCGTCATTTTGGTACGGGGAGATAGCTTAGTCGCTGGCTTCAAAACCAGTTGTCGCAATCGGCGTGGGTTCGACCCCCACGTTCGACAAGCGATTTATTTCCCAGAGTCAACTTTGTGCAGACTCTCCTTGGTGACCGAACGAACCCGTGTTCATGCATGCGCCCGATAAAGATCTCAATGTCACAGCAATTCTCAGGTCTTCGAAAACACGAATACACGCATGCAGGAAAACGGAAAAAAATTGGAAGCGCGATTCCCCAGGAATAGCAGCCCGAATGTCCTTGAGGGAACTCCCCAAGGACAGCAAGATATACAAATACCAAATTACCATATATTGTTAAGTTTCACGCTAACAAAGGTCTGTGTTTTACGTGACAAAGGTCCACTGCTGTGTTTTACATGACAAAAAGCGACGTATGGCTGCCTAAATGGCGGGGTGAAAGCGCTCATTCACGTAAAAACCCACTCGTGCAAAAACACGAGTGTACGTGGGAGTTTCAGCCCATGAACGCAAAAGGAGGAGAAGAAATAGTTGACGTGACAAAGGTCCACTTTTGTGTTTTTATGCCGTGCTCATGATTTCCTGTGGGAATGCAAAGCAGACGTTTTACGAGAACATTACTGTGGGCTAAACTCACCTCTGATTTGACTGTCACTGCCTGCACAGTGAATCCCAGGCTCTCACACCGGGCTAAACTCACCTCTGATTTGACTGTCACTGCCTGCACAGTGAATCCCAGGCTCTCACACCGGGCTACAATAGACGCCAGGGCCGAGGTGCACGGGAAAGTTACCAACCAGTCGCGGTGTTGGATTGGTTGAAATTGAGATTTATTGTCAATTCATCGAATCAGAACCCGTGGTTTGTTCTCATTTTCTGTTCGTGCACTTCAACCCTGAGAGCAGGACGAGACTGAATACGGCGCACATTGCGATGTTTCTTTGCTGGGTTCAACCCTGAGAGCAGGACGAGACTGAATACGGCGCACATTGCGATGTTTCTTTGCTGGGTTCAACCCTGAGAGCAGGACGAGACTGAATACGGCGATGTTTCTTTGCTGGGTTCAACCCTGAGAGCAGGACGAGACTGAATACGGCGCACATTGCGATGTTTCTTTGCTGGGTTCAACCCTGAGAGCAGGACGAGACTGAATACGGCGCACATTGCGATGTTTCTTTGCTGGGTTCAAACCTGTGCAGCTGCGCATGCTGGCGTGACTGCAATCCAGATCAGATTGGGGAGCTCGTGCAGCAAAGTTCATCCAAGCGGAGTATACGATGTTCGGAAATAAGTCTGTCGGGATTTTTAAGCGGTGTGGCAGAGTAAAAGCACCTTTTATTGAGCCAAGCCGGCTTTTCAAAGCAAGGTGAAGCAGCTAGCGGGCTACTTGCCGGTTTTAACCTGCCATCGAGACCAACAACCAGGTCAGATGTGTAAGTTATGCAGCGTGCGCTTGATATGATACCATTTTATTGTGGAAAATACACTCATTGGAGTTGACTATTTGTTGTGGCAATGATCGCTGGCCCGCAGTGGTCGCTGACGGCGTGTTCTAACCGAGGTCACGTGGGTTTGGCTTGAGTTCGTGTGAGTTTAGGTCGGAAAACACACATGCTGAGCGATCACTGCCAGTAATCGGAAAATCGTGGCTCCGATGTGCATATTCGAAAGAAAAGAGTATCATATCTAGCGTACGCTGCATTATATACACATCTGAGTTAGTTGTTCGTAGCAATGGCAAAGTTCAACCCGGCAAGAAACGTGTTAGCTCCTTCGCCTCGCTTTGAAAAGTTTGGCTCAGTGAGAGTCCCCCGAGAGTTATTTCTGATCATCGACATCGTCTGTTGACCATGCGTGGTTCCGCTCGTCAAGGCAGCGGAGCTACGCTTGCTTCCACTTCACTGAAAAGAACCTGAAGGTTTTGTAGAGTTCCTGTTGACAAGGACTGCCTGTTGTGCTTTACATCATGCTTGTGGTTTGCCTTGAATCTTTACAGAAAATGTTTCTAAGCTGCGATTTGTATACCCCAAGGACATCCATGATGTGACCACGTTTCAAAAAGAAATTGTACATTTCGAGATTCGCTCAGATGAGAAGATAAAGTGGCACAGACAAGAACAATCATTCGGTAAGCTCGTGCGTAGGGCAAAACTATCAGACAGCCAGGTCAACCCCCCCCCCTCTCTCTCTCTCTCTCTCTCTCTCTCTCTCTCTCTCTCTCTCTCAAAACCTTTATCCTTTTGTAATAAAGTTCTGAGTCTGAGTCTGTGCAAGCCGCGAACAGGAAGTGGTTGTGTGTGTGTAAATGGCGGCAGCAGAATATTTACGCCTGGTTTGCACGGCCAGAGCTCACCCTTCCTGTCACAATGCCATCCTGATTTTTGTGACAAGCGGGGACCGCAGGGTCATCCCGCCTGTCTTCACAAGTTACACGCTTTGTCATTGGCTCGTTGATCTCTTCCATTCCGTGTCGATATAATTGATTGGTTGATTAATGATGAGTCTATTTTATCGGACGAAGTGATTGGTTGAATGAACACTGCGTGGCTTGTGTCATGCATATTGATTGGCGGATAAATTGGGGTCACGAGCCGGGGTCAGAAGCGGAATATTTTGATAGCGACGGCTGTCTGGGACGTGTTGAGACCGCGGTGGCGCAGCGGGTACTGCTAACTGTGGGTCACTGCGAGTCCAATTCAAGCAGATGCAAGATGTGCGTGTGTGTCTGTGTGTGGGTGTGTGTGTGTGTGTGTGTGTGTGTGTGTGTGTGTGTCTGTCTGTTTGTTTGTCTTGCCTGTCTGTCTGTCTGTTGATATCTTTGTCTGTCTGTTGATATCTTTGTCTGTCTGTCTGTCTGCCTGCCTGTTTGTCTTTCTGTCTATGTGTCAGATGATGTATAAGGAGGGCCCCAAAGGGTTTAAAATCGTGATCGTGATTGGCGTTTTTTGACTTTTCTGTGACCGTGATTGCCGAAATTTCCATTTCTGTGTTCGTGATGGGACTTTGCCCGTGATACGTGATGACAAAAAAATCAAGTCTCGTGATCGTGATCGTCATTTGTTTTCGTGATCGTGATGGGCATTATTGCAAAGCATTTTATTTTCAACGTACATTTTTCACAGCTGTATCACTCTATGATCCTCTATTCGTCAAGGTGTTCGTGATCGTGAAAACAAAAATCAAGGTAACTGTGATCGTGAAAGCTAAAATTTCCCTTCCCGTGATCGTGATGATACCCCCCCTTTGGGGCCCTCTATAAGGTTACCTGTCTGTCTCTGTGTGTGTTTTCTGTATGTCCGTTTGTATGTCTGTCTTTCTGCCTCTGTGTCAGATGATGTCTAAGGTTACCTTCTTTTGTTGACTAAAAATCAGAGAGAAGTTTTTAACCACTTAAAAACAAAAAACAAAACGAGGTCACCAGAATCTGTAACAAAAATCTAAAGTGAAGGCTGTACGTGGACACTTCAACGTAGTGTCCATACTAGATCACCTGACAGCCTCTGACTATTGACTAACTATCCCACCCAGACAATGCCCACTGTCGCAGAAACAAGTACACCAACAATTGTCTGCCATTACCTACATCAACCAGACTCTCTCTGTCTCTGTCTCTGTCTCTGTCTCTGTCTCTGTCTCTCTCTCTCTCTCTCTCTCTCTCTTTCCCTCTCTCTTTCCTTCTCTCTCTCTGTTATTGTTGTTGACTCCTTTCTTTCTCTCTATCTCTTTGATTCTTTTGTTTATTTATTTCTCTCTCTCTCTCTCTCTCTCTCTCTCTCTCTCTCTCTCTCTCTCTCTCTCTCTCTCTCACACACATCGTCTGACTCTCCCCGACGGACATTTAAGAATTGTTTCAGTTCAATTTTGCGTTTGACGTAGCGGTCTGAAGAAGCCCTTTCTGAAGAATTAAATCAATAGACGAATCACTCCTCACCAGCACGGCAAATTAAATTACACTTATTTTGCTGTCGTTCGATTTTGTTTGTTTGCTGTAATGCTGGACTCTTTTTCCTTGCAATATACATGCATATTTAGTCCCTAGTGAGAGAGAAAGAGAGAGAGAGAGAGAGAGTGTGTGTGTGTGTGTGTGTGTGTGTGTGTGTGTGTGTGTGTGTGTGTGTGTGTGTGTGTGTGTGGGGGTGTGTGTGTGAAAATAAATGTGTAAAATTTAACAGATTTCTCAAACTTTGTTACATGCAACGCAAGGTATCCCTTTCATCAAAGTAAAAATATAAATACTCCTTTACAAGATACATTTTCAACTGTGATACTTCAACTGAACCTAACCCCCCCCCCCCCCCCCCCTCTTTTTGACAGAAAACATGCATTTAATCTATCTCCGAAAGAAAGGAAATAGAAGTGACATGGAATGTTTATGATAGTTTTATGTAAGTTTTTATGTAAGTTGGGTGGAAATATGTGTGAATGTATTGTTTTGTCAATAACAAACGTTCCAACAACCTGCCTTTCTTGTTTTTTGATTGTGTAAGTTCAAGGATTTCTCAAGAGATACACAAAAAGAAATGAAAGGCACCAAGCACTTGTTTTCAAGATAACGTATGAACTTAGATATAGGTTTTTAGACTTTTGCTCAAGGAACACTACTGGATGAATTATGAAATTGAAAAGAAAGAATAACACGATTTTTAAGCTAAAGACATGATTTTAAACATTTCTTTATAATTGCTGTCTATCTGTTTTCTTGACGACAAGTGGACGAGTTTCAATTTCACTTTGAACTCTCCGGGAAAGACTCCAGCCTTAAGGCTGGGAGTAGTCAGATAATTCAAATACGTGCGTCACTAGCCCTATTGACTTGTCCCGCGGGGGAGAAATGTAATTTTCTCGGTTTAACAAGTTTATTCAGTGATGATTCTTATGCAAGAGCCTGATAACCTATGGTCACGTTTCATACATTATTTTTTACATAAGGGTTTCACGCCTCCTTTTCTTTTTACATTTAGTCAAGTTTTGACTAAATGTTTTAACGTAGAGGGGGGAATCGAGACGAGGGTCGTGGTGTATGTGCGTGTGTCTGTCCGTGTGTGTGTGTGTGTGTGTGTGTAGAGCGATTCAGACTAAACTACTGGACCGATCTTTATGAAATTTGACATGAGAGTTCCTGGGTATGATATCCTTAGACGTTTTTTTCATTTTTTTGATAAATGTCTTTGATGACGTCATATCCGGCTTTTCGTGAAAGTTGAGGCGGCACTGTCACGCTCTCATTTTTCAACCAAATTGGTTGAAATTTTGATCAAGTAATCTCCGACGAAGCCCGGACTTCGGTATTGCATTTCAGCTTGGTGGCTTAAAAATTAATTAATGACTTTGGTCATTAAAAATCTGAAAATTGTAAAAAAATTATTTATTTTATAAAACGATCCAAATTTACGTTCATCTTATTCTCCGTCATTTCTGATTCCAAAAACATATAAATATGTTATATTTGAATTAAAAAAAAGCTCTGAAAATTAAATATATAAAAATTATTATCAAAATTAAATTTTCGAAATCAATTTAAAAACACTTTCATCTTATTCCTTGTCGGTTCCTGATTCCAAAAACATATAGATATGATATGTTTGGATTAAAAACACGCTCAGAAAGTTAAAACGAAGAGAGGTACAGAAAAGCGTGCTATCCTTCTGAGCGCAACTACTACCCCGCTCTTCTTGTCAATTTCACTGCCTTTGCCATGAGCGGTGGACTGACGATGCTACGAGTATACGGTCTTGCTGCGTTGCATCAGAGACATAGATAGAAGAGATGCGAAGCGCTGTCTTCCCGCTTGCGTTATCCTCGCCTACGGCAGGGGCAAGTAATCCTCCCACTAGCGCCAAGCTGGCAATTGTTCGCGTACTCTTCGCCTACGACAGGGGCAAGTAATCCTCCCATGACTGGCGCCAAGCTGGCCATTGTTGTGTTTTTAAAGAGTTATAACTGTTTCATAGAAAATCATAGATAATAAAACATGCAAAATGTTGATTATTTGCACTCAAGAGAAACAGAAAATCACAAGAAGAAGACTATTGCATTATTTGGTGATTAGAAGATGAATCCTAAAGTAAGCAATTTCGCTCATTTCTCCTTAAAAACTTTTTACCCACACGCCAGTGTATGTGCGAGAACCACTTGAGTGAGACTTATAAGCATCAAATTTAATTACAGCGCGTCAAAAATTATACAAACAGATTAATGTATACACCAGTAATGCATTTGCCAGTCAAGGGAAAGCAAAGTTTCGCACAAAAGAAAATATTAGCTCCCAAACATTGCCTCCACGCACAATGGACTTAGAAACAATGGCCGCAAGAACCGAAGGAACCGTTTTTGACTCACTTCGGGAAGCCAATCCTCTCAAATGCATTCGTGTGCACACTATTGAAGCTACAGAATATGAATCAAGTTTACTTACCACTGATATCTCTCTTCTGAAGCTGGATATATCCAAAGAAATATGACAGAAAAGCACTTCAAATCGGTGTCAGAGAGCAAGCGAACAACAACTTAGAACGGGATGGCGCGAGGTCACGCTGACCGAGCGCGGCCCGCGTAGCCTAAGAGTTCACGCGAGCGGCCCTCGCTTCGCATCTCTGTATGTATGTCTCTGGTTGCATTGCGTTCAGTTTCATTCTGTGAGTTCGACAGCTACTTGACTAAATGTTGTATTTTCGCCTTACGCGACTTGTTATTTCTCTCGTTTGCAATCCTTGAAATTACATTAAATCCATCTTTTTAAAATGCGATGTCACTTTTAGTTATATTTTTCTCTTTTTACATTTAGTCAAGTAAAAAAAAGTAAATTTTAAGGAGCTTATTGTCCGTCAGGTCTTAATTGCCTATATTGGACATGAATTGGTTTATACGATTCGAGTTTTACGCCCTCACGGCTTTTTGATGTTTGCGTGTTTAGGTGGTATCAGCCATCTGCACTTATGGTAGAATGACCAAGATCTTTAACGTGCCATTGTGGTGACACGGGGGTGGGAGATGGATACCGTCTCTGGGTCTGCACATAAAGTTGACCCGTGTCCGTCTCGGCCCGGATTCGAACCAGCGACCTCTCGATCACAAGTCCAGTGCTCTGAGACGAGGGTGTGGTGGTGTATGTGTGTGTGTGTGTGTGTAGAGCGATTTAGAGTAAACTACTGGACCGATCTTCATGAAATTTTACATGGGAGTTTCTGGGTATGATATCCCCAGACGTTTTTTTCATTTTTTTGATAAATGTCTTTGATGACGTCATATCCGGCTTTTCGTGAAAGTTGAGGCGGCACTGTCACGCTCTCATTTTTAAACCAAATTGGTTGACATTTTGGTCAAGTAATCTTCGACGACGCCCGGACTTTGGTATTGCATTTCAGCTTGGAGGCTTACAAATTAATTAATGAGTTTGCTCATTAAAGTTGTCATTAAAATCGATTTTTCGCAAACAGATTTAAAATTTATTGCCTCGTATTCTTCATCACATTCTGAATCTAAAAACATATACATATGTCATGTTTACTCTTAAAATGTGATCACAATTAACGAAATTAGATTAATTAGTCTTACGATTAAAATTTAAGAAATCGATCCAAAAATGATTTCATCTTATTCTTTATCGTTTCCTGATTCCAAAAACATATAGATATGATAGGTTGTATTCAAAACAAGCTCAGAAAGTTAACACGAATACAGAAAAGCGCGCTTTCCTGCTTAGCACAATACGCTACCGCGCTATTCTGGCGTGTGCATATCACTGCGTTTTGCACGTGGGAGGTGAGCGATTTCCTTCTCGCGTGGATTGACGAAGCTGTTCTGTCTTGGTGAAAAAAATACAGTGCGTTCAGTTTCATTCCGTGAGTTCACAGCCCACTTCGTCAACATCACGGGCCAAAGAATCTAGACACAGCCATCGTCGAACGCTGAAGAAGAAGAATTCCGTGAGTTCGACAGCTTGACTAAATGTAGTAATTTCGCCTTACGCCACTTGTTTTAAGTAACATGACATTCTCAAAATGAAAATGGTTTGTTTTGTTTTTTTAAATGTGAGCATAAAACAGACAAGCTGTCATAACACGAAAAGTGTCATAACA
>NC_090249.1:63018468-63033468 GCF_037325665.1 Littorina saxatilis | reverse complement strand
CTCCAACTCTGTGGCTGTCAATGTGAAGCTCTGTTGCAAGTAACTCTCTAACTCTGTGATTGTCAATGTGAAGCTCTGTTGCACGTAACTCTCCAACTCTGTGGTTGTCAATGTGAAGCTCTGTTGCACGTAACTCTCCAACTCTGTGATTGTCAATGTGAAGGTCTGTTGCACGTAACTCTCCAACTCTGTGGCTGTCAATGTGAAGGTCTGTTGCACGTAACTCTCCAACTCTGTGGCTGTCAATGTGAAGCTCAGTTGCACGTAACTCTCCAACTCTGTGATTGTCAATGTGAAGCTCAGTTGCACGTAACTCTCCAACTCTGTGATTGTCAATGTGAAGCTCAGTTGCACGTAACTCTCCAACTCTGTGATTGTCAATGTGAAGCTCAGTTGCACGTAACTCTCCAACTCTGTGATTGTCAATGTGAAGCTCAGTTGCACGTAACTCTCCAACTCTGTGATTGTCAATGTGAAGCTCAGTTGCACGTAACTCTCCAACTCTGTGATTGTCAATGTGAAGCTCAGTTGCACGTAACTCTCCAACTCTGTGATTGTCAATGTGAAACTCTGTTGCACGTAACTCTCCAACTCTGTGGCTGTCAATGTGAAGCTCTGTTGCAAGTAACTCTCCAACTCTGTGATTGTCAATGTGAAGCTCAGTTGCACGTAACTCTCCAACTCTGTGGCTGTCAATGTGAAGGTCTGTTGCACGTAACTCTCCAACTCTGTGGCTGTCAATGTGAAGCTCTGTTGCACGTAACTCTCCAACTCTGTGGCTGTCAATGTGAAGCTCTGTTGCACGTAACTCTCCAACTCTGTGATTGTCAATGTGAAGCTCAGTTGCACGTAACTCTCCAACTCTGTGGCTGTCAATGTGAAGCTCAGTTGCACGTAACTCTCCAACTCTGTGATTGTCAATGTGAAGCTCTGTTGCACGTAACTCTCCAACTCTGTGATTGTCAATGTGAAGCTCAGTTGCACGTAACTCTCCAACTCTGTGATTGTCAATGTGAAGCTCTGTTGCACGTAACTCTCCAACTCTGTGGCTGTCAATGTGAAGCTCAGTTGCACGTAACTCTCCAACTCTGTGGCTGTCAATGTGAAGCTCAGTTGCACGTAACTCTCCAACTCTGTGGCTGTCAATGTGAAGCTCTGTTGCAAATAACTCTCCAACTCTGTGGCTGTCAATGTGAAGCTCTGTTGCACGTAACTCTCCAACTCTGTGATTGTCAATGTGAAGCTCAGTTGCACGTAACTCTCCAACTCTGTGATTGACAATGTGAAGCTCAGTTGCACGTAACTCTCCAACTCTGTGGTTGTCAATGTGAAGCTCTGTTGCACGTAACTCTCCAACTCTGTGGCTGTCAATGTGAAGCTCTGTTGCACGTAACTCTCCAACTCTGTGGCTGTCAATGTGAAGCTCTGTTGCACGTAACTCTCCAACTCTGTGATTGTCAATGTGAAGCTCAGTTGCACGTAACTCTCCAACTCTGTGATTGACAATGTGAAGCTCAGTTGCACATTACAACGCAGGGTCCCTTGTGTGTTGAATCCAAAAGCAAATATCAGAACATCATGAAACTATACCGTCTGTGGAACGTCATTGTAATGTTCTACATGTATTTATTTTTCAACGAGATTTTTCTGAAATTAACGCGCGGTTGACATCTAAACTGATATTTCTCTTGTCTCAATATCAATAACGAAGGCGAGAGTTATATGTTTTAGGAAAAAGTATTCTTCCAGGTAAAGTACAATGTACTGAAGTGCTTTTACTTGCTGTTGGTTTACAAAACATTGCCGATAAAGTCACTTCGGTCTTTAATGAAGTTCGAATATATGCCTTGATGTCTGGTACGCGACATATTACATGTAATATCAGAACACACAAGTACGTAGTATATCTTTTGCTTAGAATATTGCCCAGAAATGTGAAAACAAGTTTGTTTTTATTGCATTGCATTGACTGAATGAAATGACGTCAAGTCATGATGCACGCAACAACGCCTCATGACCTGACATTGGGACTTGCTTTTTTGGAAGAGAATACGTGGACCTGCTTTTATACAAACAAGTTTTTGACATATTTGGGGCATTCCGTTAGCATTGAAACAAAACTTTCTCTGATGTAAAATCTTATTTTTGGGGCCGTTATTTAAACTTTGTGTAACCAGTATTTAAAAAGACTTAAATGAAACATGAAACTTGTTTTTATTCCATTTTTGTTTGTATTTCCGCCTGCATAGTAGCCTTAAGCCACTTAAAAAAAAGAAACCGCTGATGCGCAAAGGTGAAAAAAACAACTAGAAGATACGTCACAAAAGGGTGTATCTGAAAACAGAAGCTTCTCATGAGACGAAAAACAGCAAATAACATAGTGCAACTTCTGAGACTAAACCTAGCATTGTTAACGCCTGGCGCCAAAAACACACAGACAGCTGTGTTAACTTAGGGAGGTGTTCCCTGGCACTCCCTGGAACAAAAAACCATGCCAACAACGCTGTGCTTAGTCTCAAGGCAACAGTTTAAGGTAAACGAGACGAAAACCTTAGAAACAAAAAAGAAATCAAAACCATAGCGCTACTTTTCAGATTAAACCTAGCAATGTAATGAGAAAAAAAAAATTGTTAACTTCGGAAGGTTCTCCGTGGTGCCTAAAAAAAAAATCAGACGGCAGCTGTGGTAACTTAAGACGGTGCTCCCCGGTACTCCCTTGAGCCTAAAAACAGCCACACCGCGTATTGCTTAGTCTCATGACAACAGTTTAGCTAACAGAGGACAGTGGAGCGCGAAACAAACAGTCGCAGTGCGAGAAATCCCCGAGCGAGAGACACAGCATGGTGCAGTGTTGGACACGTTACAATCAATGCTCAGCGTTCCGTCCGCTCAGCTCTCTCGCGGTGTGCCCGTCCCTCCCTTTACCCCCCTCCCTCCCTCCAGTCCGCCGCCGCCACGCCGTTGTCGCGTCTGTGATGGTAGTGAGGTTGGAGACGTCGTCAGGTGGACCCGATGACACCGCTTAGCGCTGCCTGAGTGGTGTGTGACAGTGTTCACAGTGCGATACACGCCATTGTCAACCTGTGCTCACGTGTTCCTGCATGGGCGTCATGTGTATGAGAGGGTGATATTTTCTTATATCATCGCCAGTGATGTGTCTGGGAGTGTGATATTTTCTGATATCTTCGCCAGTGATGTGTTTGGGCATTTTCTGATATTATCGCCAGTGATGTGTATGAGAGGGTGATATTAATTTTTCTGATATCATCGCCACAGTGATAACTTTGGAGTTTGCTGAAATTATTTAACAATGTTTCTACTAAATGCTGCCGTTTCTTGACTGGACGTGCTTCGTTTAATCTTCTCAAACTCTTTGGACTTGTGGTAAGTTGTCAAAATGTCTTTCCCTTTGTCAAAACAGTGAGAGGGGGCGGTGTTGTTGGTGTTTCCAGACGTGTTCAGTGTCATGCAATGCGCACTGTTTCTCAAGTACCGCGCACGTTCAACACACTAGAAACACACTTTGTGGCGACAGACTGCTCGCTCATTTCTTTTCTATGTGTAAATTCATCTCCTACGCGTATAAAACAAAAACAAACAAAAATCATAGTGGCGAAGGTTCCTCTTTTTCTCATCTTCTTCTGATGCGAGGATTACAAATTGTCACATCAGTTTACTATTGGTTCACCCAGAAATGTTAGGGACACGCATTCACATACTCAAAAACGTATACAACAGAACGTATACACACACAGATAAATGAGAGAAAAAAACGTTGACAAATTATAACAATGTTAAAAAAAAGCCATACGTTAAGAATCAAGCGAATCAATCTAAGAAATTGCATGGGTAATATAATTATCATGGGTAATATAATTATCAACGGGCGCAGAGGAGTTTGGACATACAAGTCGCTACATTGTGATCACAAAATAAAATACGCATATATATAGGCCTATAAGTCACAGACGAAACACAGAGAGATAAAGAATGAGAAAACAAGAAAAGTATGAACGTTATATTGTGTACAAGACAAAACGGAACGTTATATTGTGTACAAGACAAAACGGAACGTTATATTGTGTACAAGACAAAACGGTACGTTCGCTCAACTTGGGCCGAGCGGTCTTTTGGGGGACAGACAGACAAATACTTATAATACAGAAAATAAACTTATCTGACAAATAAAGAGAGATGAAAAAAAGGGCCTCAAAACTGCTCAACGAATTATTGAGAGTTACGACATCAAATAATAATGCAGAAAAACCTGAAATTGGTATGACTGTATATTTAAAGTGAACTAACCCCCCCCCCCCCTAACCACGATGAAGCGAGACCATAAAGGTACACTCTTAATCAACTCAAGTGTTCCACTTTTCATCACATTTCTGTAACCAGTTGTTTGTTTTACACAGTGAGACACAGTGAGACACAGTGAGACACAATACATAATAGACGAATTCCGGAAATAACTGTGTCGGCTTTCATTGGATTGTGACAGAGTGAATACCCTTGCTTTTAGTGAGACAAACAATCCGCAATCCAGTCACTAGCGAGGGGTGTGTCTGGAGGGGCCAATCACTAGCGAGGGGTGTGTCTGGAGGGGCCAGTCACTAGCGAGGGGTGTGTCTGGAGGGGCCAATCACTAGCGAGGGGTGTGTCTGAAACTCTTTGACAGGAGCACGTGTGGATTGTTTGTCTCACTAAAGGCAAGAGTAATAATTCACTCTTTCACAGCCCATGCAAACCCGACAGAGTTATTTCCCAACAACATCTATTCTGCTAGCAAGAGTGAAACATTTCAGGTAAGTGTGTACCATACTTCTTCTTCTTCTTCTTCTTCTTCTTCTTCTTCTTCTTCTTCTTCTTCTTCTTCTTCTTCTTCTTCTTCTTCTTCTTCTTCTTCTTCTTCTTCTTCTTCGTTCTTGGGCTGAAACTCCCACGTTCACTCATGTTTTCCCACGAGTGGGTTTTTACGTGTAAGACCGTTTTTACCCCGCCATTCAGGCAGCCATACGCCGCTTTCAGGGAAAGCATGCTGGGTATTTTCTTGTTTCTATAACCCACCGAACTCTGACATGGATTACAGAATCTTTTTCGTGCGTACTGGGTCTTGTGATTGCGTGTACACACGAAGGGAAATAAGGCACCAGCAGGTCTGCACATAAGTTGACTTGGGATATCGGAAAATATCTCCACCTTTAATCCACCAGGCGGCCGCGGCCGGGATCTGAACTCACGACCTTCCGATTAGGAGGCCGATGCCTTATCCACTAGGCCACTGCGCCCGTCGGTGTACCATACGATTCGTGTGAGCGACCACCCACACCAACACACATCTGTGCAGGACTCTACACTGGTTAAGAGCATCCTACCACTCGGGGTGCACATCACACACCAACACACATCTGTGCAGGACTCTACACTGGTTAAGAGCATCCTACCACTCGGGGTGCACATCACACACCAACACACATCTGTGCAGGACTCTACACTGGTTAAGAGCATCCTACCACTCGGGGTGCACATCACACATCTGTGCAGGGCTCTACACTGGTTAAGAGCATCCTACCACTCGGGGTGCACATCACACATCTGTGCAGGGCTCTACACTGGTTAAGAGCATCCTGCCACTCGGGGTGCACATCACACATCAACAGCCTGCCAATTTGTCGTTGAATTAATTTCATGATTGTCAAATACAGTGCCCCCCCCCCCCCCCCCCCTCCCATTAAGGTTGTTAAAAAGGGGGGAAGTCTTTGATGATTTTGGTATGTGTCTCGATGGAAGGATGCTCGTATCCCACGTTAAGTCCTGGACTGGTCTGTCTTGGTGGACATCATCAATCAAAACAACTACAAAAAGTTTACATTTTTTAAACGTTTAATTCAGATATCAAATAACCAAAGGGAAGTAATCGCTCTTAATGCATACGACATGTGTAATAGAGTAAGCGAGAGTTGTACGGAACCTTTTCTCCTGGCACCCAAGAGAATAACAAGCATTGAAATGAACAAGCGACTTTCATCCTCAAAAAAGGATGATCACCGCACGACAACAAAACAAAACAAAACACGTGTAGTTTTGAACTGATTTCAACGTTCCAAAACTTACATCTTTCTTGGTTTTTGATTCTTGATTATAACTGTGACAAGTCTATCTGCTTCGGATTTTGGTGGTGGAAAATGGTTGGCCAGGGAAGTGATGCATCTTCCAACGCTGTATAACTATCTCGTTGCGGGTAGATAGACTGTAAAGATCGATCACTTGCATTATTCATGTTTTTCACTGAACCATAGCGTGAATGGCTTAATTAAAGTGCAGAGAATAACCTACAGTCTTCTCTTTATTTTCTACTCTTTTTATATTTGATGTAGAACAACAGAAATCGGTCCAGAAAGTTTCTAATGAATATAAAAACTCACTTGGGTTCTATAGAACGTACACCATTGTTGTAGGTTTGGGAACACAGCAGTTCAGCTTACTTTCTTTAAAAATAAATTTTCTTCTCAAGGATTTAAGGTTCAGTTTCTCATGCTGAAGTCGAAGGGGTTTGATAAATACTGTTTCACTAAACCACTGTTTGCATTTGACCTCAAGGACACGCTTCTATTTGCAACTTATACATGAACGATCTCCTTGTCTGTTTGCGATCGACTTTCACGTAGACACTTTAATCTGTTTGCGCTTGACTTTCACGTAGACACTTTAATCTGTTTGTGATCGACTTTCACGTAGACACTTTAATCTGTTTGCGATCGACTTTCACGTAGACACTTTAATCTGTTTGCGCTTGACTTTTTTAAGAACAATTATAATCTGTTTGCACTAAACTTTTGCCGAATGATTGCTTTCTGTTTACATTTGACTTAGAACAAAAGGATTATCTTTTGTGTTTAAGTTTTACCTGAATAATTATATATTTCTACCTGAACCGTTCTTACCTTTTTGCATTCAACTTTTATGCGAGCGATGAAACGATGTTTAAATATGAGTGTTGATAATACTAATAATAATGAACACTTATATAGCGCGAACCACATAATAATTCTGTGCTCTCCGCGCTTTACCATATCGTACTAAGAATAAAAATACACAATATCAACACATAATAACATCTGTTGTGCACATGATTGGGAAACATTAAAATAAATTAACAATGCATGTGTTAATGCATACAAGCGAAATAATACTGATTCAGCAATAATCACATGTAAACACGAATTACATAGAAACCTTGTGAAACCTTCCTGAAGACAATATGTAGAGGTTACATGCTGAGTCTCAGTGAATATGTAGAGGTTACATGCTGAGTCTCAGTGAATATGTAGAGGTTACATGCCGAGTCTCAGTGAATATGTAGAGGTTACATGCCGAGTCTCAGTGAATATCAAAAATAGAACTTCGCGGATCATGAAAAATGCGAGCTTCAGCGAGCTATTTCATGAGCGCGAACTGAGACCATTAATTGTAATATTCACTGAGACGAGGTATGTAACTTCTACATATTCACTGAGACTCGGCATGTAACCGAGGCATGTAACCGAGGCATGTAACCGAGGCATGTAACCGAGGTATGTAACTTCTTTATTCCTTTTTTCTTCGTTTTTTCTAAGAAAAAAGGAGTTTTTGTGCTAATGTTTGAACGAATCCTATTCACTCAACCAGTCTACCTATGCAGGCGATTGATTAATGCGCGATTGTATAGTTCAGGGAAAATCATTCAATTCTGTTAACACTTCATATCGGTTTCCCTGTTTTGGACTAAAAATCAAGGACACAGTTATGTTGTTATTCTGCTGTGGCGGTAAAGGCGGATAGTGTTTGTTCAATTCATGTTTTGGTATCGCTAAGGGAATTTTCTTTCGTCGAATTTAGTAGCAGACGAACTTTTGCAACCGTGTTCCAACGTTAAATGCTGTATGAAGTTCGGTTTTCTGGGGCAAACAAGTGTATGGATCCGCTTTACGTTCTTTAAATCGATGAGATGCGTGCATTTGTTTGCGTGTGATCTGTTTATAAAATGAAATATTGTTGAAAATTGACCGTCGGATTGAAGTCTTTTGTCGGAGCAACTGAGTGCATAGGAATTTGAAAGAGGAAAGTATGAGAGTTACTTGCCTTGGGAATTTGAAAGAGGAAAGTATGAGAGTTACTTGCCTTGGGAATTTGAAAGAGGAAAGTATGAGAGTTACTTGCCTTGGGAATTTGAAAGAGGAAAGTATGAGAGTTACTTGCCTTGGGAATTTGAAAGAGGAAAGTATGAGAGTTACTTGCCTTGGGAATTTCAAAGAGGAAAGTATGAGAGTTACTTGCCTTGGGAATTTGCTTGCGCTGCTCGGTAGATTTAGATTCAGAAAACAACCCAACTCAAGGATTTTATATTGAGAATCATGTGGTCAAGCCTGTAGTTGCTAGTTTAAATGCGGTATGTTTATATTATTTGCTCCAGAGATGTATATTTCGTATATTAGAGCGTTCGGAACTTTTCAGTCGCAAAAGTAGTTCCAACGAAGTGTAGCTCCTCAACCCGTGAGCTATCGAGGATTCGTGCTGTTGCTGGCTAGTTATTTGTTTGGTTGCTGGGTATTTATCGAACAATAACTAGCCCTTGCAGCTTACAGATGTAAAGAAGCAGAGGGGGGAATAACGAACAATAACTAGCCCTTGCAGCTTACAGATGTAAAGAAGCAGAGGGGGGAATAACGAACAATAACTAGCCCTTGCAGCTTACAGATGTAAAGAAGCAGAGGGGGGAATAACGAACAATAACTAGCCCTTGCAGCTTACAGATGTAAAGAAGCAGAGGGGGAAATAAATACATGTACAGTCCACATTGACAAATCTACCCGAACGACTGGCCGCCCTGTGCCTTTACTGTAGTCCGCCGCTCACCTGTCTTGTGTGTTGTGTGTGCACGTGCCGGCAGAGTGAAACTGCAGTGCACAGATAGTGCACTCCACACCGGGACAATGTTCTTCGACACAAAGTTGGACGTGCCATGCAGTTCGAAGTCTTGATCCATCGAACGATTAATCTATTATTCTTTTCACCTTTTAACAAAAGTACGCTCCTTCAACTCCAAACACCTCCCACCCCTGTTTTATTATCTGTTTTATTATCTGTTTTATTATCTGTTTTATTATCTGTTTTATTATCTGTTTTATCATCTGTTTTATCATCTGTTTTATTATCTGTTTTATCATCTGTTTTATTATCTGTTTTATCATCTGTTTTATCATCTGTTTTATTATCTGTTTTATCATCTGTTTTATCATCTGTTTTATCATCTGTTTTATTATCTGTTTTATTATCTGTTTTATTATCTGTTTTATTATCTGTTTTATTATCTGTTTTATCATCTGTTTTATCATCTGTTTTATCATCTGTTTTATCATCTGTTTTATCATCTGTTTTATTATCTGTTTTATTTTCTGTTTTATTATCTGTTTTATTTTCTGTTTTATCATCTGTTTTATCATTTGTTTTATTATCTGTTTCATTATCTGTTTTATGATCTGTTTTATTATCTGTTTCATTATCTGTTTTATTATCTGTTTTATTATCTGTTTTATCATCTGTTTTATCATCTGTTTTATTATCTGTTTTATCATCTGTTTTATTATCTGTTTTATCATCTGTTTTATTATCTGTTTTATGATCTGTTTTATGATCTGTTTTACCATCTGTTTTATTATCTGTTTTATTATCTGTTTTATTTTCTGTTTTATCATCTGTTTTATTATCTGTTTTATTTTCTGTTTTATTATCTGTTTTATCATCTGTTTTATCATCTGTTTTATTTTCTGTTTTATTATCTGTTTTATTATCTGTTTTATTATCTGTTTTATTATCTGTTTTATCATCTGTTTTATCATCTGTTTTATCATCTGTTTTATTATCTGTTTTATCATCTGTTTTATGATCTGTTTTATTTTCTGTTTTATTATCTGTTTTATTTTCTGTTTTATTATCTGTTTTATTATCTGTTTTATTATCTGTTTTATGATCTGTTTTATTTTCTGTTTTATTATCTGTTTTATTTTCTGTTTTATTATCTGTTTTATTTTCTGTTTTATTATCTGTTTTATCATCTGTTTTATCATCTGTTTTATTTTCTGTTTTATTATCTGTTTTATTTTCTGTTTTATTATCTGTTTTATTTTCTGTTTTATTATCTGTTTTATTTTCTGTTTTATTTTCTGTTTTATTATCTGTTTTATCATCTGTTTTATTTTCTGTTTTATGATCTGTTTTATTTTCTGTTTTATTATCTGTTTTATCATCTGTTTTATCATCTGTTTTATCATCTGTTTTATTATCTGTTTTATTATCTGTTTTATTATCTGTTTTATCATCTGTTTTATCATCTGTTTTATCATCTGTTTTATCATCTGTTTTATCATCTGTTTTATTATCTGTTTTATTATCTGTTTTATTTTCTGTTTTATTTTCTGTTTTATTATCTGTTTTATTATCTGTTTTATTTTCTGTTTTATTATCTGTTTTATTATCTGTTTTATTTTCTGTTTTATCATCTGTTTTATTATCTGTTTTATTTTCTGTTTTATTAATGTAACTCTATGTCAAGACCCCGCCCTGTAAATGTAACTCTATGTCAAGACCCCGCCCTGTAAATGTAACTCTATGTTGAGACCCCGCCCTGTAAATGTAACTCTATGTTAAGACCCCGCCCTGTAAATGTAACTCTATGTTAAGACCCCGCCCCTTCCCCTTTTTTTGCACCTCATCTTCTCAGATTTGTAGGGAAAATAAAATAGGGATTCCACTGCACTGCTTTCAAGATGATCGACACACACACACACACACACACACACACACACACACACACACACACACACACACACACACACACACACACACACACACACTATTACTGAACTAGATTGCGCAGAAGTTGAATCACTCAATCTTACCCACACAGAAATGCGGGCAAGATAATTAAATAGATCTGTGACGACAGCGGGTTTTTTCCTGAACCAAGACGATCAAACGCAGGCATGATTATTCTAAATTCATAACAATGATCTTAGCTTTCATTTCGCCTCCCCCTACTTTCTGCCCGACCTGCAAACGAAAAGCAAACAAGACTCCTATTGTACAGGTAGAGAGTTAGTAGGGGAAGGGCTCCTAATATGGACCACTTTTTGTTTCATGCTGATAACTAGCTTGTTTTCTTGCGAAGAAGTTTCATTTTGTGTTTGGTAGCGCACAAGCGCTTAGAAATGTACACACAGAATACGCGCTATATAAGCTTCCTATTGAGTCCTTCTCTCTTAGGTTAACCGTTAGGCCTATTTAGAGTGAAATAGCTTTGATAGACATTGAGCAAAAATTAAATACAGAAACAAATCACAAATGGTCCATATTAGGAGCCTGGGCGCCTAATATGGACCAGTAAAGCGGCCTTCACGAATCACTTTAAAAAGCCCCCAATACTTCAAAATAACATGATACAACTTAGTGTACAAGTCAGACTAATTAAAATATGCTTTAGATTTATCTGTTTCTGGTTGATGAGAGCATTATTTAAAGCACACCAGGAAACTAAAGAAGCTTATCAAAAACAGAGTGAAAATAAGTGAAATTATCAACTTCCATGAAAAGAAGACTTTTTGTTATATTTTTTTTAAATCTCTAGGGCTAGTTATAGGTTATTTCCAGCAAGCTTCTTAATGAATTAATGAAAATAGCCTTTAGCTTTTATTTTCTTCGATTTGTTGAAGGTGGTCTATATTAGGGGACTCGCACATACTTTGAGATTTTGCTATTATTTTTTGTTTGCAGTGGAAACTCGGGGTCAACACTGCTAAAATGTAACAAATACGGTCTTAGCTGTCATATAGCAATTTTTGTGTGATAAAAGCTTTTTTTGTGGACAGAAACGAGTCCGTTTTAGGCGGCATATTTAGAGTGAACGCTGCCAAAAGTGAAACAAAGAGAAAAAGCCTAACGGTTTTGAGATTTGTGATTCTGACGTGAATACAGCGAATAAAACTTTTTTGATCGCTCTAGCGCCGTTAGTTTGTCAGAACAGGAGGTGGTCCATATTAGGAGCCGGTCCATATTAGGAGCCCTTCCCCTAATTAAATCACCCGTCACGCAAAGATCTATTATATGTAAAAGACGTCTTACTTTGTTTTCAAAGCACCCTGCACAGCTTTCCGTCGCTTCACAAAGCTTCTCTGTGCCACAATGGCCTTCATATGCCTCTCTTGATTTTACTCATGGCGACGCCTTCTTTTTGTCTGTCTGTCTGTCTGTCTGTCTGTCTGTCTGTCTGTCTGTCTGTCTGTCTGTCTGTCTGTTTGTCTGTCTGTCTTTTTTTTCTTTATTTCTTTCTTTCTTTCTTTTTTTCCGTCTTTCCTTTGTTCTTTCTTTTTATCTATTGTTTGTTTGTTCTTTCTTTGTATTTGGATGGGTCATTGTTTTATCTCCCAGAAGAAAAGAAAGCCTGTGTTCTACAATGTATTGACTTATCAGCCTTTCAAAAATGTTCTGCTTTGAAGGACAGTGTGAACTATAATTATCTAGATTTTGACTCAAGCACAATTACCAACAGCGTGCGTCATTTTCAGTGCATGCATTCACAGGGCGAGAGGTTAAATTGAAACAGTTGTAATTGCACCTGAAATCAGCATGAACCATGCACATAGCTAGAAATAACAGTTGGAACGTTCCGAAACCTCACATATTCAACGATTGCACTTTTGCGTATTAAGGTTACCGACCTGGACATCAAAATACGAAGACCCATTGGTTCAAGGTGAACCATCTAAGGAGCCATTAGGGGAAAGTTTTCTGGCAAATTGAATCCTTAAAAGTTCAAGGGGCTATCGCTGTGCTGTAATGTTGATACACCTGCAATGATTTGCTCGAACACGCTCCATAAAGATACTTATTAATTTAATAAATTTTAATCAGCGGGCGGGTTTCTTAAGCCATCTATCCAAAACATAAAAAAATAAAGGAGTCCCGACTTCCGTTCGTCGTCCTATTCTATTCAGTCCTCGTTGGTATACGCATTGGTCGAAGCAGACAAAAAACGTTGGATTCGGGCATTCAAATCTATACCCTAGCAAACGCATGCTGCTTCCATACTGTACGGGGCTAACACGCGTTACACAGCGTACACAAACACACTGTCCATTGGAGAATGTATACCGTCTCCAATACCTTCACAACGTCCCATTTAGATTTGAATTGTAGAACTTCAAACACTAATTCTAAGGCATACCTAATATGTGTGTGGGTATGTGTGTGTGTCATATATTCAATCCCAAAACCGAAATCTGTAGCTCATTGGGCGATTTTTATACTGTATGCGTTTGTAAAGAAATTAAGTTTTTGTTGTGATCTTTATAATACATTATTAAGCTAAATAATCCGTTGATTACCGCAGTTAATAAATGCGATTTTTTAAAATAACAATTATTCACAAAATAAAGATTGTATTTACATATTCTACTGAATTTTTCTTTTTCTTATTTAGATAATGAATTGTTCAACAAAAAAGCATTATTTACTAAATAATGAATCAATAGAAGAATGTCTACTAAATACTGTATTAATTAACCGTTGTTTGCTAAATAATGACTGATTGTTTGACCACGATTTCATTGAATTTGATTGAAGAATGCGGTTGCCACAGCGCCGCCTCATCTTAGTCTTTATAAGTCGGATATGACATCATGAGGGCGTGACAGTGCCCCCTCAACTTTCAATAAAAGCCGGATATGACGTCTGTCATCAAACACAATTATCGAAAAAAGTGTCTGGGAGAATGTGTACGTAAAGTTTCATGAAGACCTCTTAAGTAGTTTTCCGGGAATAACACACACACACACACACACACACACACACACACACACACACACACATATACACACACACACACATATATATATTAACACACACAGACACACATACACACACACACACACACACACACACATATACACACACACACATATATATTAACACACAAAGACACACAAACACACACACACACACTAACACGCACACACACACACACACACACACTAACACTAACACTAACACTAACACACTGACGACACTGCCACGCTTAAAAAAATGTTTAAGAAAATCTTAATTTTGTCGCCCATGAAGGTGCTGCTGTCCTAACACGTATTACGAAGGAGCTATTAAATAACATTGTTGTTATTGTTTCTTAATGATTTTATTCATTTACCTCATTGCTCATTATTCATTGTTGTGTCTTCTCGATGCTTCCTTCTAGCACTGTTGTGCTGTGATCTACATTTACCTCATTGCTCATTATTCATTGTTGTGTCTTCTCGATTCTTCCTTTTAGCACTGTTGTGCTGTGATCTACATTTAGTTTTGGCTGGGAGAGGTTGGGGGTATTTATTGAAAAGAAAAAGAAGTCGCGCGTCAAGTTTTCTCTGGAAAGAAGAAAGAATAACAAGATCGTTGGTAGCCCGATAGTTCGATCAGCAGCAAAATAGCAAAGTCCAACAACAGTCTCAAGATATCGATCCTCTTACAAATAGCGAGAACTAACAAAGGCGACGCTGCCGGTAATATGTGCATGCCTCCTCACTGGGTCTGGAGACAGCACGACAAATATTTACCGCCGCAACTAGACATGGCTTCCGGCAAGCCCCTGATCAAAAGGTAAGACGATTTCTATCCATATTTCATGCTCTCTCATTGATTACATTTCCTTGTCTGTTTGCATGGGGCTCTGGCGGTCAATGGACCTTCTGTGGAGACTGTTGCGTCACTGCTAGGTCTCACAACTCTGTTTTGTGACATTGTATATTCCCCTGAAAGCTGCGTATGACTGCCTGAATGGCGGGGTAAAAACGGTCATACACGTAAAACCCCACCCATGCGAAAACGTGAGTGAACGTGGGAGTTTCAGCCCATGAGCAAAGAAGAAGAAGAAGAAAAAGTGACATTATCTGACAACTCTCTGCTGTTTTGTGACATTAT